>NC_061102.1:40558023-40560523 GCF_015104395.2 Macrobrachium nipponense | reverse complement strand
AGAAAGATTCACGCTATTGTTCGGTGGAAACATCGCAGGACATAAATTAAAACCTTTTTTGATTGCGCTTTCAGAAAACCCACGTGCACTGAAGAATGTGAACAAACATGCCCTTCCCGTTTATTACCGAAGTAACAGAAAGGCCTGGATGATGCTAGCACTGTTTGAAGATTGGTTTTTAAACTGTTTTGTACCCGAGGCACGTCAATATTGTAGCGATAAGGGCATTCCGTTTAAGATTTTATTAGTGCTTGACAATGCGCCTGGCCACCCGACGCACTTGGATGATCTTCATCCTAACGTGCACGTTGTCTTCCTTCCCCCTAATACCACCCCCCTAATCCAACCCATGGACCAGGGTGCGATTTTTACGTTTCAGGGAAGGCGCACTACGTAAGAATTTCCTTTGACCAAGCCATCGAAGCTATGGATGAAAACCCTGAGCTGACTTTGCGGGATTATTGGAAATCATACAACATTTACCATTGTATCAAGCATGTCGCTAAAGCTTGGGATTTGGTGACAGAAAAATGTATGAGTGGTATTTGGAAACACTGCTGCAAACGCTTCCTCAGAGATTTTGTTGGCTTCGATAACGAAGAGGAATTAAGCAACGTCCGAGGAAAAATTGTTAGCTTGGCAAAGCAACTTGAGTTAGGATGTGATGAAGAAGAAATTGAAGAACTGATAAGTGAAGAACCTGAGGAATTAACAAATGAAGAACTGTTAGCAATAGAAGAAGAAAGGAAAGCTGAAGAAGAAAGAAGAGAGGAAGAAAAGGAAGTTGTAGAAGAGGAGGAGCCCGAACGAAAGTTTACTGTAAAGGGATTATCGGAAGCCATACAAATGCTTAATACAATGCTGCATAAATTGGAAGGAATGGATCCGAATGTTGAACGGTTTGCCCGGATAGAGAGATCTATGCAAGAAGTAATGAGGCCATACAAAGAAATCTACGATGAAAAGAAAAAGCAGAAGATCCAAACGACACTTAGCATGTTTGTCAAACGAACACAAAAGCCCGCCTCATCCAGCATCGAAGCCACCCCCTCCCCTACATCGGCCAGCGCAGTAACCACCCCTTCCCCATCCCCTGCCTCGCCTGACTTAACAGCTGATCTTTCTTTCGACCGTGCGTATGAAGAAAGTGTTGATGACGTCGAACCAAGCACCAGTGAACATTAATTTTGAGTGTTGTTTTGCTGGGGATTTTTTTACATGCATATGTATTTTCTATTTTGTACTACAGTACTGTATGTTCTATTTTTGAACTGTAACTTTTCTATTTTCGTATTTTGATCTTCATTTGTATTTTTGTATAATAAATTCAACTGCAGTAATAAATATTTTATTTCTAAAACCATATATATATTAAGATGTATGTACGTAGTATATCAACTAAGCAACTGAAAAAAAAAGCTAAATACATTGCACCTACAGTATAATATTAAAAATATCTCTATGATAAAATGATAAAAGTGAAACTAAAGGCATAAAAATGATAAATACATAAACAGCTTGTACGTATAGTACAACAGTAATATTATTCAACAGAAAAAGTATGATAAAAGTGAAAACTAAAAGGCATAAAAATTATAAATAAACAGCTTGTATATACATATGTACAGTAATATTATTCAACAGAAATATATGATAAAATTATAAAAGTGAAAACTAAAAGGCATAAAAAATGATAAATAAACAGCTTGATATACACAATAATATTATTCAACAGAAAAAGTTACTTAATAATGCAACACATTCATATCATATGTCCTCGAGTACAGTATAATCTTCCACTTTAACCGAGTACTTATAATCCACGTGTCGGCCATTTTGGCTGGTATTTTCGACTAACGACCATTCTGACATACGACCTGTTGGTCGGAACGGATCTAGGTCGTAACTCGGATGGTAACTGTATATATACATATGTATGTATATATATATATATATATATATATATATATATATATATATATATATATATATATATATATGTATATATATACGTATATGAGTGTGTATGTATGTATGTACGTATGTATGTATGTGTATGTATATATATATACAGTAGTACCTCGAGATACGAAAGGCTCAACTTACGAAAAATCCAAGTCACGAAAGCCAATACGAAAAATTTAACGGCTCTACATACGAAAAGTTTTCAAGATACGAAAGGTTTCTGAAAGTCCGAGATTCGCCCGGATGACAATTTTGAAAATCGCGCCGCGCGCCGCCATCTTAGTACTAGTAGACTCGCCACCATCCTCCTGCTCTCCCATTGGTTCCTGATGCTAGTCGCAACCATGAAATCCTTCTCTCCTATTGGCCAGCGTCCCTCCCATCATGCATCTACTATGTATACGTGGTGGCGTGCTTTGGCCACTCGGTACCAGCATTGTTATAGTACGCACGCGGTATTTGTTTTCGGGATCGTCAATGTGTACGTTATTTAAAAAAAAAAAAAAGTGACCAAGATCTCTCACATGGGATAAGT
>NC_061102.1:40428023-40555523 GCF_015104395.2 Macrobrachium nipponense | reverse complement strand
AAATATTGAAATTTTACAAAGTTATAGATATTTTATTTTATTTAGTAAAAATTATACTTACAGCTCACACAATATCATAACACATAAGAACTAAAATCAATAAAAAAATCTGAGTATATTTGTTGTAAAATACTTACGAGATTTGCCGAGATAAGGAGGTGCCATCACTTTTTGTGAGGTATATGTTTTTTATAATATTTCCTTGCACTTTTCTTTGCATAATTACATTTAACGCTAACATATTATCATAAAAGATAAGAACTGAAACCAACAGCAATCCCTGGGTATAATTATGGGCACATAAATAAATGACATCATGGGATAGAGAGGGGCAATACATTCCCTGATCAAGTCTCAAGGCATACTGATCGCCCTTTGTCCTGTGCTGAGCTACTATAGTTGTCTTAAGTCATTTATGAACCATTGAAGTGAAATGAACATCTTTCCCACTAAATTCATCTAAATCATATGGTGACATCTACCATGTCTAAATAGCAATCATCTATCTTCTGCTACTGGTGAGAAGAAAAGGAAGGCAACTGCTATTGATGAAAAACTTAAGATAACTGCCAAGCCCAAGCATGAAGTAAGCATGCCCATAATGTAACTCACAGGGGAACCGATACTTTCACAATAAACATTCTCAACTATTTCAGAGGATAAGAGGCAAATTAGTGATGTCAGGCATCAGTAAAATTCATTGTCATTTTGAAGAAAACAAATTGGCCAATCAATGAGATGGAGAAATTACTTACATGGATGAAAGACCAGATATAGAAGAGTATGCATACTGATGATGCAGGATACGTTAATGCTGGGTACCCATACAAAGACTGCATGATCAAATTACATTAATCATTGTGTTAATGATTTTGCAAACTGTAAGCTATTCTAGGTGTACCAATATATTTACGGTAGGTTGAAACTGAAGGTCAGTTGAAACTGCATTTTCAACTTAAAATAGGTTTATCAGAGCACAACCTGTGTGCATGTACCATGTATCATGGACAGAAGATTTCCAAGCATTACCCAGTTTCCCTTATGGGCCACAGATCAGAGGAACTGATAGGATGAAGAGAAGCAGGCAAGGGTAAATATGACAGTTATTATTTTCCTATGTTGTACCCCTTTGTCTCTCCCGCTGCACCAGAGCTGTTTTGCAGTAAACGAGTGGGTACAATGCAAAATATGGGATCACAGTAATATCAGGAATAGGAGGAGAGGACTTTATGGCTCTGGTGTTCCAAGGACACAGGCAACCAAGGGAAGAAGTGGACATAAATCCTACATTACCCATCCTGGTCCAAGATAGAAAGTACAGTGACAGTCTATGCCATTTGTCAATACTTAAAAAAACTGTGGAGCATACTCTTTGTACAGGTACACAGTGCTCTCCAAACAGGAAAACAAGATTTCCCTAGCACCAATGGTAAAAGGGGAAAGGGTGGGGGGGAACTCTGACAACAGCAATGAGAAGATATCCTTTGGTGTCCTGCTTCAGAAGTTTCTACAACACTTTCATAAGAAGAAAAAAAAAACATATGAAAGTGAACACTGTTCACAGGCATTACCAAACACAAATACACATAGAACCTATATTACTACTTTTATTCTTGTATCCCTAACTTATAGAAAAAGTACATGAAAAAAAACTTCAAACCCATTTGATAAACTTCAAATTCAAAGTCTAGATCCTAGGCCAAATGAACAAAAACAGAGATGTCTTGACTATTGGTAACAAAAAAAAAAAAAAAATTGAAATATGAGTAGCTGCAGCTTCCCCTATTCACACCTTAACTGCCTTGTTAACAACCAACTGTTAATGAAGGATACTCCCAAATTAATACTTCAGGTTTGTAGTCTCATGGGAACAGAAGGTATTTCTGGCTACCACCTTAACAGCACTATATAAGATCAGGCAGTTGTTGCTAGAAAACTCTTTGGATGGTTAAGTATAGTAGTTTTCTAAATCACACAAAGTATTTTACTATAATGCCAAAGCAAATTATTAATGAATGAAGGTGAAACTATCCTTATATGAACTCAACTTTTTTTCCATAGGACAACCCTACACAACAATCACCAGCCTTGTACAAAATTCTGTATCACCAGCCTAGTACAAAATTCTGTACAGTGGTACCTCGACATAAGAAAGGCTCAACTTACGAAAAACTCGAGATACGAAAGCCAATACGAAAAATTTAACAGCTCTACATACAAAAAGTTTTCAAGATACGAAAGGTTTCTGAAAGTTCGAGATTCGCCCGGATAACAATTTTGAAAATCACGCCCCGCGCCGCCCGCCATCTTAGTACTAGTAGACTCGCCACCATCCTCCTGCTCTCCCATTGGTTCCTGATGCTAGTCGCGGCCATGAAATCCTTCTCTCCTATTGGCCAGCGTCCCTCCCATCATGCATCTACTATGTACACGTGGTGGCGTGGCTCGGCCACTCGGTACCAGCATTGTTATAGTACGCAGGCGGTATTTGTTTTCGGGATCGTCAATGTGTACGTAATATTTTTTTTAAAAAAGTGACCAAGATCTCTCACATGTGATAAGTGATCAAGGTCTTTCTCATGGGATAACTGGAAACTTTGCAAGGTTGGTAGAATCTCCACTCCCTGCTGAACAGAGAGTGTAGACCAATCATTTACAACATGCATACCAGTATGTATACGTATAATCAAGGCACTTCAGTTTATGTTGAAGGTCAGCAGCCGAACATTCAGTACCCAAATCAGTTGCAGAGAGAGCATTTGGTTGAACAGGGTTTTGATGGACACCAGGGCCAACAGTCATGAGGTGCAAAAAAAGAACCAAGTGATAAAAAACCAGAAAGTTGAAATTCTGTTTAAAAAAAAAAAAAAAAAAAAAAAAAAAACTTACGTAAAGTAAAAAAAAAAAAGTAAAAAAAAAAAAGTTAAAAATAAAAAAGAGAAAAAAAAACGGCAGAAATTAAAGCCGCTTTTCATAAAGTGCAATCATTTGTAAAAGACACCCCCCGAAAAGGCTCACACAGGAACATTGTGAAAAGTAGGCAGAAGCAATCTTCCTTGGATAGTTACGTATGTAGTACGTACGTATATATTCTTTTAAGTGTACATACATACATATGAACAAAAGAAAAAAAAACGGCAGAAATTAAAGCTGCTTTTCATAAAGTGTAATCATTTGTAGAAGACACCCCCCGAAAAGGCTCGCCCAGGAACATTGTGAAAAGTAGGCAGAAGCAATCTTCCTTGGATAGTTACGTATGTACGTAGCCTCACTCGAAAGGTAAGCTTCCACATTTTACGTACAGTATATTTCTTGTTACCATGTACACTAATATACACTTCATTTACAGGTTATATTTTGCATTTTTTTATTAATTTAAGTATTGAATGGTCCAAATTGTTGTAGCATTTCATTGTTTATAGGTCAATTTAGCTTTATTATGAAATTTACTGGGGTGTTTTTGGAGAGCTTGGAACGGATTAGCCATTTTACATGTAAAATGTGGTCCAAGATATGAAAACCTCATGATACGAAGGGCGCCTCAGAACGGATTAATTTAGTTTCTCGAGGTACTACTGTATATACTTTTTTGTCAATGAGAATGTCATTACACTAACTACAGTTACTTTTAATAGCTACCATAGAAAATGAAACAAACCTATTTCTGATGCATACCAACTCAAGTATTTTCAAATATTTACCTCAGGAAGTCGATAGTGCATGACTAGAGTTTCTCCTGATACTCGTGCTTTCTTGGAAGTGAGTGCATTCATGAGTGTGTCCTCAGACACCCCAAGTAATGACGATATCAAGTTCACTTGTTCAGGATTACGAACCAACACAGATTCATCATGATGGTAAGTGGATTTCTTTGGCTGAAATTCTATATTACCTGCATAAGAGAAAAAAAACATCAGCATTTCAACCCATAGGACAATAAAAAAATTCATATGACCAATTTTCCTGAAAAGGACAAATATACCATCAAGATTATAACACCAACAAGACAACTGGAAAACTGGAAAATTTGTGGGTGCATGGCATTCTTAAATTCCATACAAGAGGGTTTGATGACCAATCTCCTATCATGCACATGCTAAAACTGAATATCTCATAACAAAAGAATACATAAATTTGAATAAACATCCACACAGTATAATATTTGTAAATAAGGATTCCACATTTATAATTTACTGCCAAGAAACTACCATAGTTAAAATAATAAATTTTGTACTGAACATATCCAATTAAGAGTGGAATGACTAATTTTCAACAACCTCTGTGGATGCTTTTGCAGAATGATGCACAATATCAATTACCATTATGAGACAAACATACAACAGACCTTTAGGCAGTTACTGCCAAAGCTGTCCCACATTAATCATTTAATTTGTACCTCGGTTGGAAAATTGAGATTCTGAATATAAACCAAGGCTACCACTTTTTTCTTGAGATAAGTGAATAAGGTTTCTGATAGACTGTTCATAATGGAACCATTATAACTTTCCCTAATGCAGAAACATTATAAAATAATTATATACCTGTAAGATGCTAAATATTTTTTCCAATATTTTCTAGACACGAATCTTGGCTTTACAAACTTTTCTGCAAAGCCTCAGTGAGTCCAACAAAAATCAAGCTCAAAATAACATTGTTAGGTATATTTCACCTCAAGAGGTAAGGTAGTTGTATCAGACTTTCATATTCCACCTGCACCTACAAAGCAATGAGTTTTCTACAATCCACCTGATGATGGAGGGCAACCACCTTTATACAACAATTACATTTGCCAGAAAAATTTCAACTTTTTTTTTAACAGCTTCATGAATGTGAAAGCCCCTGCTTTGCAAAGTAGCTTTTTGGGTACGAGAACTAGAGACTACTAAGTTTCAGCTGTAACTCCTTAGAAATAAATTTGAGTTTGCAAAACATATCAAGCCACCTTGATCAACTTTGGATTCTTGCTATACTTATTCCAAGTCAAAACAAATTATGTTATCACGCATTTATTTGCTCATGGTGCAATGACATGAATAAAGGAATTATGGTCTTAACTGTATAAAACCTATAGTAAAAAAAATCACAGCCATAATCATGGTAATCCAAATTCTTCCGGCATTTTTCCTGATCATTGGCCATTAAGTTTCTATGGCAACCATCCAGCCAATCATGCTTAATTTCTTCTTGACGAAAAGGAAGTAGCCTTTTGTTCACGTAATCAGCAGACACGTGAAGAGAGTTCACATTTTCTTTAATGTTATGATGCTGATAAAGCAGTTTGAATGCATATTTATCCCATGTATACGTTAATAAATAGATTAAGAACAGACTGAATGGATTTCTTGTGTTAATATTTTCTTTCTTTGAGTGTAAAATTGCTGCTTTGTTTTCAGTTCCAGCTTAGGCTACGTTTGTTTACTTTTGTCAGGGGAAGAGTACAATTTTTTAAGGTTATTTTTCCATCGTGTTGAGCAAAATGTATGATTATACAATCATAACACAATTTTTTGTGTTATGATTATATAATCATACTCCAGTAATCGTCTACACACTTGAATAAGACCATTTTTGTTAAATAAAATAATTTCAAATAATTTTAAAGGGCGGTGAAAATATGTAACCCCAGTTTATTTATTTATTTTTTTTTTTACTTTTTGGCTAATAATTATGGTTTCATTTTTGAAGAATACACTTCACGTCTTCAGCTAGCTTTATTTCATATGCTGTATATTTCTGCATAAAAGACGACCTTTAAATACTAAAATTCACCCTTAAAAATTGGGGTTGTCTTATACTACCATTCTAAAAATTAAACCTTGAATTATACATAAAAAGTCACATTATGATATAAAGATAGTAAAACTATTATATATTACCTTATACAGGCAGTCCCTGGTTATCGGTGGACTTGGTTAATGGCATCTGTCTAGCACCATAAAATCAGCAATTTATGGCACCATAACAGGCCAAGTTTCATTATAACCGCCATAAGGTGCTGATAATAGTTATGGCATCATAACATACCTAACAATGGCACCATTAACTGAAACTAGTGCCATAAATCATCAAGTTTTGGTTAATGGCAGTTTTAGCTTATCAGCACCCTGTCAAAAATGGAAACCCCGCCCCCCCCATTAACCAGAGACTCCCTGTATATTACTGGCATATTCAAGAAATAATTCCATGGCAATAAAATAAGCTTTTATATATGTGAGCCCCTCAGAAAATGTAAAGTTATAGTTGCACACACAGAAAAACTTAATCTTTCGGTAACCTTTCAGAAATTCCAATGACTGTGTAATTATGGTAGTAATAACATTTAGAATAACGTAATGTTCATTTTTCATGAAAAATTCATTATCATTTTTATGAAAAAACACAATTTTGCTGTACATACAACTGTTTATAACAATTTAGTTATATGAACGATAATTATCGTACATTAGAATAACCTCTTTGCCTCCATCTCTTTATCCCATCTTCTAGTTGAATAAGTAAAAGTAAAAGAGAATGATAAAAGTATCGTTAGTAAACCTATATTTGCTGAGTAAATGTGGAAAGCCATAAACAACAGAACGAAAAACAGCCGTTTTACCATGAACTACCGAATCAGATAACAACAGCTGTTTTACCATGAACTACCAAATTGGATAGCAACAGCTGTTTTGCTTGCATTTCAACCAGTTTTGCTTGCATTTCAATCATCATATAGTAAATAATTACCGTATCTATATTACAAATAAAGTTGCTGTATATTTCCGCGCATAAGATGACCTTTAAATCCTAAAATTCACCCCTAAAAATTGGGGGTTGTCCTATACCACAATTCTAAAAATAAAAGCCTCGGCATCGGGGATATAGCCTAACCACCAACATACATGAAGATTCACTTTATGAAATAAACTGAAATTAAAGGTAATAAAATCATTTTTACCTTAATATTATTGGCATATCTTCATAACAAATAACCTATTTAATGAATAATTCTAAATCAACTAAATCAACTTTTATCCATGCGATCACAGCTGAGAAAATGTAAACATCGAATTATGGCTGCACTCTTGCGACCTTCAGCTTTCGGTAACCTTTTAGAAATTTCAATGGTTGTGTAATTATAGTAGTAATAACATTTAAGATAATATAGTGTTCATTTTTCATTAAAAGTTTCTCATACATACCACTAGATTGATCACAAGGTACTACCATCATAGGGATTCCAGTCTGGTTATGGCGAGTCAACTTCGGCTTCATCGTCAATATCATACTAATCATCTTCAGTAACAGTCATGGGTTTTTTTTAATGATTTTATGACACTTTTCTATTTTCACGTTCCCCCCCCTCCCTTTTTTATAACAAAACACAGTAAATATCAAATGAGGCAGCACGCAAAGCTGTTTGTAACTGTTTAAAACAATTGTCATATGAACGATAATTATCATTCACCATTGTAATGTTATTAGCGGTTGTTTGAGAATGGCGATGAAATGTAAACAAACCAATGGTTTCCCTTTTAGGTAACGTATGCATGAAAAACATGATATAGAATCGGCTTTGTTAAACCCAGCTTTGACAATTTGCAGAAGGAAATTTCATCTTAATTAAGATCCATTCGGCAATTAAAGACTGATGATATCAGTAAAATGCAATCAGCTGATTATTTTAAGGCTGTAAACAAAACCATATTGCAAATGGCGCATCATTGCTCTGTTCATATATTGTAATACAATAATGCATGCAATATGATTACAGTAAAAAAACTTGTTAAAGTACAACTATTATTCAACTTTTGCAATTGGATATCTATCAATGTAACAACCTAACCGAGGCAATAGTCAGTCCCTCTGCCTCTCTCCATTTTATAGACTGTACTAATACTAATGATACTCCCCCCATCCTCCACTAAAAATTCCGGTTTTTAAAATTCTGGATGAAGCGATTATTGTAAAAATGTATTGACATAATAGAATGAGAAACAGCTGATTGCTGACGCCACTTACCGTAACCATCAAGCGTTTATTGAGCTCCATTAAAATTGTCAAGTTCTTAAACCCTGCCAATTCTAAATGGGTTTCCAATGTTTATTGCTCATGCAATGGAGACCTCAAAAGAGAATACTAGTAAATAAAGCTGCAGGTTATGGCCGAGGCTGAATAAAACAGAATAATGGCCAGATGGAAGTGAAGTTTGGAACTGGAGAAATCGCACCTAATGCTCATACAATGAAGTAATATGTGCACGTTTTCAACCAAATTTCATTAATTTATGATAAAAGATATTTCCGAATTATATCTCCTCTAACAAATAATGGCAATGAAGATATCGATAATATCATATCAGCCGAGATTTTGAGAATGTGAACAATATCAAATGCAAATGATGTGAAGTTTATATTCTGTAATACAGTACCAATATGATCTGTAATACAGTAACAATATGATAATAGTAATACGTACTGTAATTGGATACAACAAAACAACCTTTATTCAAGTCTTCATTGTTTTATAGTTGTATTGTTTAATTTTTGCAAATAATCACTTCTCCAAAAAAATATTTCGGTTTTGTAATTTAGAAATCATCCTATACTACAGATATAAGATAAATTCATAAAAATTTGCCATGATTTTTGACCTCGTCTTATCTAAAGGTTATCTTACACACGGCAACATAGGTAGAATAGAACTGATACATTTTTACATTACATTAAGGCAGCCCTCAATGAACAGCTGCATCAGTTAACAGCAATCCGGTTTTATGGGGCTTGTCTAGCGACGCTGGTAACTGGATTTTGGGTGCTGATATCTGGTTAGCAGCACCAATCTCTAGTTAACAGCAGCACCAATCTCTGGTTAATGGCACCAATATTCGGTAAGTGGTGCCGTTAAGCAGGTTTTTAGTGCTGTTATTGACGATTTTCAGTTAGGAGGGATTTTCGGTTAGCAGCATCAGCCAGGAACGGAACCCCCGCTGTTAACTGGGGCTGCTTGTACTGTATATCTTATTTGCTATGGAGAAAAGATTGGCAAGGAAATATACTTTAATTTTAGCTGCAAAATGCAGCTGAAGCTGAGAGAACAATGTTCAAGCTCCTATAACTAAATTATTGTACATAGGCAACATGGATGAAAATCCCCAAAACTTCCTTGTGCCATCAAACTCAACTGTAAACAAATTTGGAGACAGATATTCTAATTAAAACTACTGGGCATGAAAGAACAAATTTAATTGTTATTTTAATGTGTAAGGCAGAGGGGATGAAACTTTCCCCCTTGGTTATCTTTACACGGAAAATGACACCTAAACAAAAATTCCCGAATGGTATCGATGTCCATGTTCACGAAAACATAAACAATGCAAATGCCACATGATCGCTGTTTGTATCTTATAAAACAATAGTCACGTGAGAATATGGAATTTTAATAATAAAACTAATATCAATAATACTTACCTGTATAATTTATCTACCCCTATATCACCAAAAACTGCACCAAAATTTACCACATTGGTAACCTTGTTACCTCCTATTCTGTCCGCCAGTTGGCAACACTGCCGTTGACAGTTACAAAACCTTCCCTTGAAAACCAGTTGTGATTGGCAGATCGAGGGGTAGGATGGGTGAGACTAGATAAATTATACAGGTAAGTATTATTAATATTAATTTTATTATAAAAATTTTATATTAATAAATATTACCTTAATATAATTCATCTAACCCAATTAACCACATTGAAAAGGAGGAAATCTGAATAAAAATTTCCCTTTTGGGCAGAATAGGAGGAACCAACCTAATCCAATTAACCTTTAAACATCAAACCTCTATTTACATAACTATCTGAGTGTCTGCCGTGTGCCGGCGGCATTTGGGAGTTAGCGCCGAAGCGGAATAGTTTTTTTTTTTTTTTTTTTTTAAATCACAGCACGCTTAGTTTTTAAGATTAAGAGTTCATTTTTGGCTCCATTTTTGTCACTGCCTGAAGTTTAGTATGGAACCATCAGAAATGAAAAAAAATTCAGTATGATATATAAATATTGAAATATATGACAGCGCAAAAAAAAATTTCATATAGTATAATTGTATACAAATCGTGCTGCAAGCAGAGCAATTAAAGCTAATGAGTTACTTTTTTTGTTGTATTGTACACTAAATTGCGATGATTTTGGTATATAACAAATTGTAAAACAATCAAAGCAACACAGAGACAATATTATTACAAAATGATACATGAATTTGTAACACGCGGACATAAAAAAGTTTTTTTTTCATGTAACGGCGAATATAAAACGGTGCCAAAATTACGACAAAGTGACAAAAGAATTTCTGAGATGCATTGCTGATGCTTTGTAGTGCGAGAAGAAAGAAATTTGCGCATGCGCAGCAGGGTAATGCTTGTAAACAAAACAACAGCATGATCCATGAACTCCCAGCATCCCTCAAGTCGCGTAATTTAAAATCTTTTGCAAACTAGGCCCATAACTATTTTTCCGCGAATATTTAAAAAAAATGTTTGTAGTCGACATACCGTACGCCCGCTTGGCACCCGACACACAATTTTGGTCAACGTACAATACGTCCAGTCGGCGTTTAAGGGTTAATGGAAAACGATGAAAAAGAAAAATGAATAACAGGACATAAAACAACAAAGAAATATATATGCCGAGTTAAAAACTCAACCCAAAGTCTAAGATACTAAGAACTCAAAGTCTACTACCATAATGCCAACGAATGCGGTAGTAAAGGACAAAAGTCAGGTGACCAACCAGGTGACAAGTCAGACGACATCGAGGACAGCAAGACTGCACCCTGATGAATTCATCAAGCACTAGCACCACCAATGACACCTGCTCTCTCACTAATGTCTGGTGCCAAGAGAGAGGAGCTGGTATTGGCAACTCTTTCCCGAAGGATGAGTGCCTGGACGGCCTGGGCAATTCAAAGCTAAACGAACATTGGGGGCGTATCAACACAAACCAAAATTGTCAGCAGCGATATCAGCTCATGAGCAACTCCTGACTTGAACATTCTGGTGCCAAAGAGCGCGGAGCAAAAGGCGACTCGGTCCTGGAGGATGAGTGCCTGACAGTCCAAACTGGTCTCATGTTAAACGATCAACGGGGGGTGTATCAATGCAACCGATTTCGTCAACAAAATTTTAGAGCTACTAAATGTCGCCTGATCTCGCGTTAGTGTCTGACTCCGAGAAAACAGGGGAGACACAAAGTAGATGGTGAACGAGTCACCAGATGACAGCAGACGATCCATCGACTAATTCCCTGTCCAGAAAGACAATGGAGGAAGTGCGAGTCATCAGGGCAGGCGAACCAGTGGCTAGTTTCAAGTCAGCATCAACTTTGGGAGAAGTGTAGTTGCCAGTGCAACAACCCAGTAGCTGGTCCAGTGTCAGACTGATAATGGAAGTAGTGTGAGTTGTCAAGCAGTCAGTCCTTATGTCATCAACAACACCTATAAATACCAAACTGCCTAATTCCCATTATAACTAAACCAAAAACTACCCCAAAAGTTATAATGCAAAAACAAAAAAATACACATACAACAAAAATAAGATACAGGTAAGAACTAAATGTAAAACAGGAGACTACCTAATTCTGTCTGATGACCTGTCCTGCCATCACCAGCGGGCCCTAAGAACGAAGGTCGCCTAGAACTAGAGATGTATCCCTTAAGTAAAAAGAGGCAAAAACAGAATTAGAACGCCAAGTCGCTGCCTCAAGCACCTTAGTGACACAGACGTTCTTCATAAAAGATACTGATGTAGCAACTGTTCTAATACTGTGTACTCTCGGCGCCTGGCCTTCACAGCCAGCCAAACCGCCAGTTTTAACAATAAGATCTCTGAGGAAAAAGGATACACCAGTCTTTGACATAAGTCTCTTGACATTTCAGGTGAAACAAACAAATGACGGGGACGACCCTGAATGTCCTTTGTGTGATGTGAATAGCATGAGAGTGCCCTAACAGGGCAAAGAACTAATTCCTCATTCAAATTACCGACAAAAGAACTAAGTCCTCATTCAAATTACCGACAAAGTCTACCAGCGACTTCAGAACGAAAGACCTGGGAATGGGATTATCAGACAATTCGGTCTTTGCGACAAATTCAGGAAGGTATGACAAAATCTTGTCTTGTCCAATCTAGCAACCAGAAAAGTGTGTGCTTGCAGTTCACCCACCCTCTTGGCTGTAGCCAGCGAGACAAGGAAAAGTGTCTTAGAAGAGAGGTCCCTAAAATTGGCCGTATTCAGAGGCTCAAATGGGAGGAACCTTAAGGCTTGAAGGACTTTATTAACGTCCCATGTCGGAGAAGAACACTGCGGACTGGGTTGAGATAGGGAAAGATAGAATTAAATCTCTAATGACATAAGAAGAGATTTCAGGGAGCCTCACCTTAAAAACACAAGAAAGCATCAACCTATAACCCTTAATGCACGAAGGTGACAGGCCCTGTCATGATGTAAATGAAATAAAACCTCCAATATTTTTGGTAAGGAAGGTCTATAAATTGAATGCCCTTGAGACCTACACCAACGTCTGAAAACCAACCATTTAACCTGATAATTTACTCTAGTTGATTGCCGTCGGGCAAAAGCCAACTGACAAGCCACTCTGGAGGAGAACTCTTCGTGCTTGGAGAATCTCCTGATAGTCTCCAGGCATGAAGATGAAGCATGTGGAACCTCTGATGGAACCAATGAAAATGAGGTTGCTTGAGAAGATCTGGTTTTTCTGTCAGACGAATAGGGGGCTCCACCTGTACTTCCAGTAGGTCAGGAAACCACTCCTTCTGTGAGATCCAGATGCTTGGTTGCCCTCACTTTGTCGATGACTGCCCTCACCAGAGCGAACAGAGGAAATGCATATGCTTGAAGGCCCTCCCAGTCCTGCAAATGAGCATCTGTCCCGCCACTCTGAGGAGTCTGGTAAGGGGCGAAGATCTGGCACCGAAAATTCGGTGGGGTGGCAAACAGATCAACTATGACAGGCCACTTCTTTCTGAGGCTATCGAAGACTTCCTGGCAAAGTGTCCATTCCGACCCTTGAACTTCGCTCGGTCTCGACAAGGCGTCTGTTAAGACGTGATCGCCCAGGATAAACTGAGGGACCAATGTAATCCTCCTGTCTTCTGCCCAACACAGGATTGATCAGGCTTCTTGAGTGAGAAGATCCGACTGTATGCCACCTTGGTCTTTTAAGTACGGAGACTGTTGTGGTGTTGTTGACGAAGATTATTACAACTGACTCCGACAGTTGTTCCTGAAATGAAAGAAGGCCCAGGTACACTGCCCTTAGTTCCCTCAAATTTATTGACATGATCCTCTCTTCCTCTGACCAAAGGCCTGAAGCGGCTTCGGAGCCTAGGTGCGTGCCCCTACCTTGATCCGAGGCATCTGACCAAAACATTAGGTCCGGTGGAACTGAAAGAAGAGACGTCCCTGACTTGAGGCGGTGAACTTGCATCCACCAACAGAGATCATTCTGACATTGTCCTCGGACACGAAATCCCATGACTGGCGAAGTGTCGACTGAAGGGACCTCAATCTGAGACGACCTCTGGGAACCAGTTGGATGAGGGATAACAAATGGCCCAGGAGGGTCCTTCAAAGATAAACTGGCTGCAATACGGAGGACAGACTTAGAAGCCTGTCTATCCATTTCTGAGAGGGGGAAGTCCTCAAAATCTGGGAATTCAAAACAATCCCCAGATAAGTCATGATCTGACAAGGGATTAGATTGGACGCGTTGAAGTTGACACGAATGCCCAACTCGACACAAAGAGACAGAACTATCTCCCTCAACCAGAGACATTTCGCTAGAGAGTCAGCCTGAACTAGTCAATCGTCCAGATACCGAAGCATCCTTACATTTAACCGATGCAGAATAGCCGGAAAAAAGGGTCTTGAACTGGAAAACTCCCGAGTCCGTGAAAAACTGAAGGTAAGGTCTGCTCTTCGGGTGGATGGGATTTGCAGATAAGCATCCTGCAGATCGATGGAACCATCCAATCCCCCTTCCCGACGGATGAAAGAACAGTCTGAACCGTCTCCATCCGGAACTTGGACTTCAAAATGAACTTGTTCAAGACCAAAAGATCTATGATGGGGCGCCAGGCACCCGAGGACTTTAGAACTACAAACACCCGTGAGTAAAACCTGGGAGAAGGAGGAGCTTGCTCTCTGGCATCCTTCTCCAAGAGGGCCAAAAGCTCCTTTTCCAAGGCTTGAGCCCTGATTGAGTGAGGGGAATAACTGCTGAACTCGAGAGGATGATTGGAAAGTGGAGGTCTTGAAACAAAAGGGATCTCGTAACCTACCTTCAGGACCTCCACTACCCAAGCATCCACCACTCTCCCCTGCAAAGCTGACCAACGGTGAGAGACAAGCTCCTTCTGCGGTCTCTGGGCGAGGTAATGACTCCTACTTCTGAAAATTCTTACACACAGACAAGGAAGAAGAAGAAGGACCTCCTGGAGGTTGAGCTCTTCCTCTTCCCTTAGATCCATGCCAAAAACCTCTCCCGCATTTCAAAGGGTGAGCACCAGAGGAGGAAGCCGAGGCACCAGAAACCTGAGATGTAGATGTACTCGGGAAAAACGAGCCAGGAGGAGGAGGAGGTTGTAGGGCTGGAGTAAAAGGTGCAAATCTGGCACTAAACTTATGCTTACTTCTTGAAGAAACGGGAGGAAAACCTGAGGAAAAGGCTCTTTATAGGGCCCAGTGAGCTTGAAAAGAGGCATCACCTTGAGATTCCTTCAAAACCTCAAAAAGCACAGACAAATCAAAAAGGGAATCGCCGAAAGAAGAGGACAATAAACGGTTTCTCTGAATCTCCGAAACAGAAGAGGGTAACTGCAACAAATACAGGTTACGCCTTAGAGAAATGAGAAAGGCCTGCATGGTAGAAGCAAGCTCATTCTGACGTACAGAAGCGATTGAAATAGACAAACAAAATTTTTCAAAAAGAGCAGCATCGGGAGGAACAAACAAGGAGTCCTTCACATACATTAAAAGACCTCCGAGGACCCACATATTGAAGGATTGAGCCTCTTGCAAGGAGCTCATAACAGACTCCATGGCAATAAAGTCTTCGATCGAGACCGAGACCAAGACCAAGACCGAAGCCTTGGAAAGCAAAGGTTGACCCGAAAGTCGGACAAAATCAGGATTTGGTTTGGGGGGTCAAGAGAATGAAGTATCATCCACCACCTGATAAACTAGAAGAGAAGAGAGCTTCCTCTTCCCTTCCCCGATCACCTTTGAAAGTTTAGCGGCAACGTCCGCCCTCACTCTTACGAACCTCTGAGCAAAGGGAAAACGTAAAAATTCCCGCGACTGGGAAGGACCATCAAGAAAAATCCCTTCTGCAATACAGCAAGGTGGAGGCTGCTTCTGCTCATTAGGCCTCGCCTGAGGAAGAAAACTCAAAACTAAATAAAAAGTTTCTTGAACTCAGCATCAGTTCGACGAAATATCAATATCACACGATTCCACTTCATCATCATCATCGTCAGATCCTAACTGAAACTTCCCCCGAAGTAACATCCTGACGACTAAATAAGCACCCTTTGGCACTGTTACAGGACTAACCGGGGACACATTGGGTAAGGAATCATCAGGCACCTGCCCTGACCGGATCCCCCCTAGGCCTTCGCAACAACGGGTTTTCACAAGCCGGGATATCAGTCGCACCGTTACCCATGATGCTGTCGACAGGTACCTGACGAGGAGCTGAAAATTAATCTAAAAGATTGTTAGAAATCCTAGTAAAAGCTGCTTCAAAATTTTCTGACTTGTTAATCTTGGCTGAAATGTTTATCTAAACTATGCTGTAATGTTTCAAATTTCTTCTTCCAACTAGTTTCCATCGCCAAAAAACTTTTGAATCAAAATCAGAAACGACTTCGTTACTTACCGGTTATACAGGTGCCAAAGCATCAGTTAATACGGAATCTGAATCACATGAAACCGAAACCGAAGAACCAACCAGACACATGGGCGCACAATTCAAGGAAATCATTAGATACAAGTCTAGCTACTGATTTCTTTTTCTCCTTAATAAATCTTTTAAGCTGCAAGATTCTTTTATGTCTAATATATCCCGTCATGTCTTCGTCAGACCAAGACTTACAGAAGTCGCAATGAGAAATCAAGTCACAAACCTGCCCACGACAAAAGCTACAAAAGTCATGGGGTTCATGCTCCCTTACTCATCCTTGTCCCACAAGCCGGGCAATTCATGATGTTGCTAGCAAAAGGAAGAATCGAATCATCTTGGCTATCCATTGGACTGTTGGACAGGTCACGTAATTCCGGGTCACACAAAAGTTCGTCAAAATAATATATATACCACGACATACATCATATATATATGTGTGTGTGTATATATATATATATATTATATATATATATATATATATATATATATATATATATATATATATATATATATATATATATATATATATATATATACACACATATCTATATATATACACACACACAGAGTGTTCTCTTCTCAGCATATTCACAGGGGGTGAGTACCAGACACCCCTGTGAAGAGTTAAAACCTGCAATAGTTAGAACCACAACTAAAAATGTTTATAACTGCCTATCTTGAAAGTTCAGATACCAAATGTATACCTTAAATAACATCCTACTTCAAGTATACCTTAAATTACTAACCTATTATTGTATTATTCTTTGATGTTATATTATTAATATAATTTCAAAGTCATCTTAAACAACTGGAATGAAACCCGTTGTTAACCGGGGGCTGCCTGTTCTCGAGAACAAGTAGGATTTGGTCCAATTTACTTCATTTAGAGTAGTTGGTCACCAAATCCTAGTTAGTCATGGCTATTACTTATGCTAGCTTTGTGAAAGCTCTAATAAGATAATACAATAAATGGGTTAAAAAGAAAAACTTGCTTTGCACAATAAAAACATCAAAATTTTTTAGGGCAAGTATTTTTCTCAAGGTTACAAATAAGAGAATTTTATTTAGGAATACTCCAAGGGAAAGCTGAAAATTATTTAAAGTTTGGTAACAAGGTGACCGATGGGGTATCACCTACTCACCTGTCGGTAGCCGGCACTTTTTCCTTCTGCACTACAGAATATATGGGGATAGTTGGGATGGGTTTGTACATCCATGTTAAATCCAGCGACTTTCAAAATTTACCTTTTTCCTATGATACATTACCACCACTTATAAAGCAGACATAATCCTAAAAGTCTATAACCTAAACATTCCCTGGCACAAAATGACAAATTTTCTAAGACAATTTGTATTTTTCATAGCTCCAAACCTGAGGTCTTAACAATAGGATAATTTCTAGTGCCTAGCTGGATCCGGTTAAATCGCACATGAAAGCAAGGAATCTTGTGAGATCTGGCAACGTGTGCATATATCGGGTGAAGAGTGGTCAAGGACCATGTATCTACGCCACCGCGTCAGTCTTTCCCAACTCAGGATGTCTTAGCAGACAGAGGGGTGGCTAGGGGTGGACAGTACAATGTTAAGACCTCAGGTTTGTAGCTATGAAATATACAAATTGTCTTAGAAAATTTGTCATTTGTTCATACAAGAACAAACCTTCAGTCTTAACAATAGGATAGACTCATACCTGGAGGGAGGTACAAGACATCTTCAACTGGCTAGGGGCCCACCCACCAGTCCAGATCCAGAAGAAATAACTTTCGGAGAGGGACTGAAGCCCGTGAGAAGCTAGATAAAGTGATATCTAACCACCCAGACACTGAGCAACATACAATGATATATGGGAGAATCATTGTACATATAGGGAACCAAAGAGAAACTTTGACTGTCCAATAACAAACCAACTCACCAGGGCTTGTTACCACTCCCAACTCCCCCTTGCCAAGGAGCGGAGCATATGCTACCAAATACAGGGTTGGATATTTGTATACCAAGCGACCACACTATCAGTATGACTATCTTACTCACCCGTATCAGACCAGTCCAGCGAATGACGTGTTTATTCCTTAACCCGCCTGAAGGGAGCAGGAAAGGTACAAGAGAAAGAAAGAAAGAAAGAAGAAAAAAAAAAAAAAAAAAAAAAAAAAAAAAAAAAAAAAAAAAAAAAAAAAAAAAAAAAAAAAAAAAAAAAAAAAGGAGACCAGCCAACTCACTCATTCTCTCATCCACACAATCATCTTAGGTAAGATACAAAAGTGCCCTGTTAAGGGCAATTATGAGTTAAACAACTTGTTGGGCAGCCACCACAGGACCCAGGGAAAATGCGTACATAGATCTGTGGGCAACATCCTTAAGAGAGAAAACTCTTCACTCTATGTACAGTGGTCCCCCCATATTCGCGGGGGATGCGTACCAGACCCCCCCGTGAATAGTTAGAATCCGCGAATGTTTGGACCCTTATGTTAGTTAAAACTCAAGAAAAACCCACTAAAAATTTTCATACTTGGTTTTTTAATAGTTTTATCACAAAAAGGGCATTTTATGATGAAATTCACCAAAAAAACCAGGAATTTGTGGATATTTTTCATAGAAAAATACCGCGAATGCGCGAATTTTCCGCGAATAATACAGGGAAACGTTCCCCAGAAAAATCCGCGAATGTGTGAGTCCGCGAATCTGGAGAACGCGAATACGGGGGGGTCCACTGTACAAACAAGTTCTTTTTGAAAGCCAAAGAGGGACCATTACCCCTTACATCATTGCACTCTAGCCTGCACAGACATGGTGGCAGAATCATCAAGAGTCAAGTATGACTGTCTGATGGCCTCCCATATCCAAAAAGAGAAAGTATTCATCAACAACTCTTTCTTTGTCCAGCCTGGGCTAACAAAAAGTGCGGTAGCCTGGCCTAAGGTGCCGTGTCCTTTTAAGATAGCAACGCACGGCCTGGACAGGACACCACAAAAGCTCTTCAGCATCACCACCCACAAAGTCATTCAGTGATGAAATGGAAAAGGAAGTGAACCTATCATTGTGCAAAGAGCGATTTTGGGTCTTGGCCATGAATTCAGGGACAAATTCGAAGGACACCGACCCTCAACTCCTGGTGTGCTTCACATCATAGCTCAGACCGTGGAACTCTCCCACTCTTTTCAAAGATGCCAAGGCCAGGAGGAAAACCATCTTGAGCGTCAAGTTCCTGTCAGATGAGCGACGCAAAGGCTCACACGGACCCTTAGTGAAGCTTCTCAGAACCAAGGAAACATCCCATGTCGGAGGCTTGAGGTCTCTAGGAAAGTTCCCAAGACGAGATGTCAATACCTCTATGACACTAAACTCAAGGCTGCCCTGTAGCCTCTAATGGCAGAAATGGACAAAAGCTTCTCATCTCTGAGGAAGGTTAAAAAGTCTGCTATGCGCTGAAAATAGGTTGCGAGTGGAGAAAAACCCCGTTTACAACACCAATCACAGTAGATCGCCCATTTGCCCTGGTAAACTGCAGAGGTTGACCTTCAGAGACTGCTGGACATATGCCCTGCTGTTCTCTGAGAAAAGCCTCTCACTCAGAGGAGATACTTGATAGCCTTAAACAGTGAACTTTTCTGTATGCGGCTGACACAGGAGATGCCACCAAAGGGGGAATTTCCCTCGGAACTTACGACAACAACAGCAGCAGATCTGGAAACCATTCCGCCTGAGGCCACAGAGGGGCTACCAAAGTCATCCTGAGACCCTGCAAACTCATCAGCCTGTTCAGAACTTGACATCACTAGCAAGTTGATGCCACGGCTTCCCTCTGACTCGAAGAAGCTGCAACTGTCACTGGCAGGGCAATACAAAATGGCTGACCTCGGCTACCCATGAAGTACGTCAGCAAACCCTCTAAGGACAGTGGACCCCATAGCCCAAGCGTCCCCCAAAGCGCCGCTATTTTGGACGCCTCTGACTCTGCAAAAAAAGCCTCCTCCCTCTCGGGAAACACATTAACTCCCGAAGAAGAAGGGTTGACATTACATAAAAAAGCTTTAGGGCCTCCTGATACTTCCAATGACAAATCAATGGAAGAAAAGGAAGGGGACAAAGGCACAACACTACTATGGGGAGTGATAGCAGCAGGAGACAAAGCATTGGGAAGAGGAGAAGAAAAACCCTCCCATGAAGGGAGAGTAGAAACCCTAAGATGCTCCCTCTTACTATAAAATAACTTCCACTGCTCTTTAACCGGATCCAGCTAGGAGCTAGAAATTATCCTACTGTTAAGACCGAAGGTTTGTTCAAGTATGAACAACAAACCTCAACTGGTGTTTCAGAGGCTGAGAAAGCAGCTAATCAGATTGGCTAAGGGAAAGGAACCTTCCATGCAACACATCCAACTGTTCACCTGCTCCAAGACTCATCTAGCAACCATCATCACATCAATTTAAATGACTGTCTCACCTCTGAGGCAATCCCTAAGATTTGCTTGATCTGTGAGACTGGGTTCGATTTGGGCATCACAACTACTTCCTTAGGATGACTGCACCCACAAATGAGGGCAATAAGCTGGCCATAAGTGACTCTTGAACTCAACCTGCATATATTTTGCCAGTCAAGGACCCTTAGACTGTAACAGATCCCTTACAGACTGAGCAGTTCTTTTCCTAAAAGAGAGGCTAGTAACATACCTACATACCCCAGTGAATGCTATGGGGATTGAGACCAGAAACACTGAAGTCCAAGCTGCAGAAGCTACCAGCAGCTTCTCTCTATAGCATCAATGCACCCTTTAGCCTAAGCTACGTAGTCCAAGAATACAGAAAAAGACTGGTCACCAAGAAAACCGAGGGTATTTGAGACTCCATCATCATACCCGAAGCAACTAATGAAGGTGTAGAAAGAAACAGACCTTAAGCACAAAAGAATTCAACATGAAATATATCTGTATGCACAACTGGGCTGTCAAGAGTGAGAGAGCATGATGAGTAACCTAGTTGCCGGTGCCTGGTTTGGAATAAACCACGGAAGAACAAGTAGTTAGGGGCATGGGAACTGATGTAAGCTTCTTGTTCTTGCTATGCTTCTTCCCACAGAACTTCCACTGCAAATGAGACCTGTCAGCACACTCTTCACTGGACAAATCAGGAAAGCTGAACTTCTCTGTAAAAATAGTAAAAGCAAGAGGGATCCACAGCAACAATGTAAACCCTCCTCTCTTTTTCAGTCAAACCTTTCTCCTTCTGAATAACCTCCACAGCAAAAGTCATTTATAACCCAAGCATTCGCAAGTTTTGAACCATATGCTGTGCTGAGAAAAGTAGAGGGTTTCAAAGAAAGTCGGTGAGAACTTTGGTAGACATTCATACCGGATGGCAGCTGAAGAAAAGTGGTGGATTACTGACACGTTAGTGAGCTATGCCCAACCAATCATCTACCAACCACCCATTAATCACATTGTTTTCTAGCTTCAACAATTGTTTTCAGTGCATGTCAGGAATACTCTTAGATAAAAGCCAAGGCGTGTATTCTGCATGAGACTGTTTTAAACAAATTCAGTGGGTATTATGCAATAAACTGCTTACGCAGCAGTCTCTCTCACTCTGACAAACCTCATACATATTATGCATAAAAAAGTGAAATATACTGTGCATTACTGTTTTACAACTGTTTACTACAGCAAACGTCATCGACTTAGAGATGTGACTTGGCCACACTGAACTATTTGATGAATATATAAATATAATTGATTGGTTAATATAAGCCATTTATGCAAAGAACATTATCAGTCTAAGTGTTAAATCATCCTCAGAACACTTCCCATAATACATAAAACCAGATCCTTACACCAATATGACAGAATCCTACAACTACACTTTTAATGCAACCCAGCATGATTTGGTTTGTTATTCCTGTTTGATAACCTTACTTGCAAAGAAAATTTGAGTAACTGATATTTTTGCTCAGTGTTCTTTAACCTTAATTTTAGCAATAATTCCATATAACTGTAATAATAAAATAAGTGCTTGAAAGCTAATATTATTTAAAAGAGTTTTTATCTAAGTATAAGAAGACTGGGCCAGGTACAATTGTATGAAAATGTTTGTGATGAATATGTCAAGCACTCAAAATAAATGAGAGAAATATATGTAGCAAATACAATCGTAAAAGTTGACAATATTTGAGCAACTGAAACTTCTGCAAAACAAAATGGGATGTTTATTTAATCACTGGCAAATAAGGGGGGGGGGGGGGGGTTACTGTAAAATGAATGTAAATACATTTAGTAATAAACCAATAAAAAATATAGCAAAAGCAGCATTAACAATCATTTTGTAAAAGGAAAGAGCGTCGTGCACCTAGCAAACAAGAATATAACTGTTAAATGGTCAGGGTGGAATAATGTGTATTAGATATATACCTTCAGAGAAGAGCACAAAACACCTCTTACCAATTCTACTGCAACAACTTTGATTCTATGAACATCAGAACTTGAGGGGATTCCAGAACAAATTTTCAATTTAGTTGGGATCGCATATTAACCCAAAAAACCTCAGGAAGGAAGGAAGGATTGAGGAAGAAAAGAGAGAGAGAGAGAGAGAGAGAGAGAGAGAGAGAGAGAGAGAGAGAGAGAGAGAGAGAGAGAGAGAGAGAGAGAGAGAGGGAGAGAGAGGGGGGGGGGGGGGAAAGACATCAGAACTTGTGTTCAGTGGATTGCAGAACAAAGAACATTTTTTCACTTTAGTTGGGATCACATACTGACCCACAAACTTCAAAAGGAAGAGAAAAAGATTACGAGGACAAGCCCAGAGAGATGAGAGAGAGAGAGAAGAGAGAGAGGAGAGATGAGAGAGAGAGAGAGAGAGAGAGAGAGAGAGAGAGAGAGAGAGAGAGAGTTCTAATTTAATGTTTGTTGCCTTTAAAATTGTATTTACTTTCCTCGTTTTTATATTACAATATAATTAGAATACATATATTCCATTGCATATGATACAACTTCATAATGACAAGGGATTGAAATTATTCATTCTTAATGAAATTCATGCTCCAAAGGGAAAACAATACATTAGTAGTGGGGTTCAAACTAGTATACAGGGAACACATCAAAATTTAACTCTTATGAAATACATAAATGCAAGAAATAATTACTGTTTACATCATGAACAAATGCAAACAACAATATGATGAAATAATCAAGGAAAAAGGAACAACATTTCAACGTTTACACACCAGTTTTACTCCCATATTGTATTAATGGATGAGTGATAATCTGGAAAGCAAAAGAAATCACAGTGTGTAGACTATCATTTCGTATCTAAAAGGTTTTCAGTCTTTTCTTTGCCATTACAAAAAACTGCACAGTAACTTCCAAGTTCCAGATACAAACGACTGTACAGTGACTACCATAACACTTAAATAACACAGAGCCAAAGGGCCTTGGTGCACATTAAATATACTTTAATGTACAGCACTAAGATTTTTCAAAGTAATGAAATGCAGTCATATCTTGAGAATTCATGGAAAGAAAAAAATTATCATCATCTTCCATTTCAGAGAGAGAAAAAAACATTGTTTGGCAAAAGTCTATGCCATCCAACCCAGAGAAAAAAAAAATGTAAGGTATGTACTTCAATCTCTAAAATAAAGTGTCAAGTGTAAGGTACAGTTCAGCTAGGGCAGGATATTCAGCATTACTAATAGGTTGGATATCTTGAATGTTTAAGTTTAGGCTCTACAACAATATTGTTGGCAATTAAAAAAACTTGGTTACTTACCAGAAGGCCAGACCCTTGACCCACCTGATAAGTTGAGGGCAACTCTAGTATATTACTTAGGTTTGATTTGGTAAACTACAACTCTTGCTCTGTATCTCAAAACCTGAATTTATTTTGTTCAGTTTTGTATGGAAAAAAATTAACTAAAAACCCAGTGATCATGTCAAAAACAATATAAATGCAGTATGTTCAAGAAACTAATATAAATATGGTATGTTCTGGCTAACAAACAACTGCAAAAACCATATGTGCTTATCACAAAAACAAAATGCCAACATTAGCATTGAGACTAGTTATACGTATTTGAAAAATATGAATTTGCTACAATGAAATTAACAATTTCATAAACGAAAAACCTGACTAAAAATTATCAAAGAAACTGTCAATGCATCATTGTATTAACAAGTGAAATCCCTAAAACAAGCGAGGAAAAGAGCAGACTGTCATTTCCAAATTCTAACTTCATGAGGATTCGAGGTATATAAAACTGTTTGACAGAATTCAATTTGTATAGACCCCACCATCAAGAAAACATAAAATCTGAACACCATCCTCTTACAGACCAAACATTTCAGAACTCCCACTCAACACACCACAACACAACCGGGCAGTTCTGCATAAGCTACATCATAACCTGCTCATCACTGCAGTCGTATCTCAACTGCAAGAGCTCTGTCCTGCATTCAGGAATTTCAGAGCATCAGCACTTTTTCACCTTCGTGAATTTATGCATCTTCCAAAGGTTTGTAAAAAGGCCAAGAAAAAACTTGAGGATTAAGCTGCCTAATGTGAAAATGGGTGTAATTACAGCCTCTCTCTTTATATGAAACTTAGGATCATCACTGCATTAAAAGTGAACATTTTTCTTTTTTATATTTAGAGAGCTATATATGTTATGGCACTATTTAATCCAGTTGGCTACAAATGTGTAGTGGGATGACAAAGATTAGACTCCCACACCCACACAGGTTAGTTCACTGCTTTGTTCTCACAACTACCAATTACATCAAATAAATTATAAAAAGGTACAAGTAAAGTTGGTAAATAATTTATGTTTCTTTTGATGAAAATTTATGGATGTTCAGAGTTTAGTTTAGCACCTATCAGAGGTGATTACAATGTAAAATTTTCTTCAAGTAAAATTAATAATTTTCAACTTAACAAGAAGCCTACTGGAATAATTAATTCATATTATTTAAGATACAAATAATTCAGTAATAGTAATCATATAAATTCTGAAACTTTTTTGTTTGTTTGTTTTTACAGGTAAAATGGATCACCTGAGAGCATTTACTTATTACGATCTTTCTGTCATTACTTCAATTAATAGACTTGTAATAAAAGAATTCTTATAGAGTTCCATGGCTTCATTATCAAATATCTGTTTAATCTTTTAGATCAACAAGCTGCGCTGGATGTGACTAAACCCATAAGACTGAATCCTAATTAACTTGCTAAGCTTAAGGAAATAATGATTGTAATGTACTTCAAACCTACTTGTTCACTCCAACTTCATCTTCTACATTAGTGATATAAAAATTACCTTCTACAATAGTAATATAAAAATTAAACTGATGAGTTGCAACTTTAATCACATTACTTTGTTCACTGGCTGCTTGCCTTCTGAGCTTAAGGATAAGATTTATGTTTATGAAAAAATTTACTGTAATGTTATGCTTCATTCAATCTTACATATACCAAAGTGAGAGAAGGGGAAACAGCTGCTTCATTCAATCTTACATATACCAATGTGAGAGAAATTGAAACAGCAACTAAGTAGTACACAAGTTTTCCCTTTTAAATATAAATAATGTGTTGTCCTTAAAAATATAAAATTATAAAAAAAAAATTATTCCTTTTAAATACAAATAATGTGTTGTCCTTAAAATATAAAATTAAAAATAAAATTATAAGAGCAAATAGTTGAGTAACAATTGTGGTGTGTGAGCTTTGAAAGCATCCTGGAGGCATTTAACCATCTAGCACTTTTTAATACTAAATTCGGATTTTTTCTCCATCAAGGAACTAACAGATCTGGTGGGACCTGAGAGATAAAAATTTAAAGCTAGCAGTGTTTAGTGCTTAGTTTAATGGGAGGGGATATCAGCATATGATAATACTGACCACACGACTAATATTTTTAACACTTGCTAGATATTGGATAGGAAAACAAAAATTTTCAAAAACCCCGTGCTTTTGTGGCCAAATTACCTGCAGCAAAACATAGCTGATCCAGACACATTTTTATTCATATCTTTGGGTAACAATACGATTTTGCTTACTTATTTTGAAAATGTGGAAATAGGTATTTCAAAATTTTCTTACTACAGAAAAGTAAAATACTAACAAAATACTACTAAAATGTAATTTATACAAAAAATAAAAGCAAATACTACTGAAATAAATCAAGGTACTAAATGGAAGCAAAGTACAGTGGGACCTAGGCTCACAAACAGTCCTGTTTACGAACAAATTGAGTTATGAATCAATATTCAAAAATTTTTTGTTCCAGTTTGCAATCCGGGCTTCAAGCCACAAACACACAAACATCCCCAGAAAGGGTTCATTGGAAGTACCGAACGCTTTTCAAAATGTTTTTTTTTACTGTTACATGGTCTATCTAATGTTAATTATTTACTCCTTTCGTGAAGAAATAGTATACTGAAAAAGGAGTATCGTATTACTTGTTGCATAAACACATATAGCCAGAAACAGCTGATATGCTACGAATAACCAAATACAATAACAACAGCAGTTTGCTTGCATTTCAACCATCGTATGATAAAAAATTACCGTACTTTTGTTACAAATTATATTAAGTAGAATAGGACTGATGTATTTTCACATTACTATATCCTTATTTGCTATGGAGAAAAGATCGGCAAGGGCATACACTCTAAATGTAAGCTGCAAGTTGTAGCTGAAGCTGAGGAAAGAATGTTCATCTACTAACGACTTTTATCATGCACTGGAAACATGGATGAAACTGCTGCAACCATCAAACTCGACCGTAAACAAAATTTGAGAGAAACAAATCTTAATCAAAACTATCTGGTATGAAAGAACACATTTTACTGTTTTCACTCCAATAAAAAATAAACATGTGAAGCTCCTAGTATTCTGATGAAATTAAGTGAAAATATCAAATGCAATCTATTGATCTTTTTTTAACAAAATAAACTAGTGCCATCTACTGATGAAAAAAATAGCTAAATTTCGTTGGCAATGATACGTATTAAAGTCATACTCAACCTGAAAACACTTCGTATAACGTTAAATAACCTTGTCCCATATCAATAGAGTATCTAGAGATTCACTTATGCTAACTAGAAGCAAGAAAATCACTCTGATATGAGTTGAATACAGCAAAATAAACTTAACTCGCAATCGCCCTCTGCCGATTTGCAAATCAAAACACTGCTCTTTGTATTTTATAATACAATAGTAATATGAACATAAATACAATATTATTGGATGAAGTGAAGTAAAGCATAACTTTGTGCCAGAAAGAAAACCATAATAAAATGGAAAGAAAATAAAGTGTTTCTGAGGTTTGAATGAATTATTTGTTTTTACATTATTTTAAATGGGGAAAGTTCATTCAGGTTACAAATTTTTGAGTCATGAACAGCGTCCTCAAATGAATTCAGTTCGTGAACCAAGGTACCACTGTATAGACGTACTACCATTACCTATATATTGAAAAATGTCTTACTGAGAAAAATTAATATAATAAACATCAAAATAGACTAAAAATTAAAATTTCATAAATCACACACACACAAACTTCAAAATGGTAATTAAAAGATGTGAGGATTGCTTTATTTACAGTTGATAAGCTGATTTACCAATACATCTTACAATGCTGATAAATAAAACTGCTCCATTACTCTTTTAATATGAATGACTGTGCAATAAACAACTGTGTTTGATACCCTTGAAGTTATGCATCCCTCAGTTAATCTGAAAACACTGCCTGATGTTTAAAGATTGTGGATAATTTGGATTTGATTATTGCTTTGAAATTTGCTAAGAAATTGAAATTCTCTAACATTACACCATTTACAATAATTACAGTTATAATCCTCAAATTTTTGGAATTTTGTTATGCGATTACTATTACGAACTTCCATATTTTTATAAATCATCGTATAATAAAAATACGCCTTTAAAATACAACACACTTAACATAATGACATACATAGAAACCATTTACTACAGTTAAAACTAGCGAAAAGTTATAGTTTAATTTTAAAAAAATAAGCCTGATATCTTTAGCTTTTGTCATTTAACATATAGTACTTAATCTAATAAACATAAAACACTAACATACATTATAATTATATGAAAAAACTTCTAACTTAGAGTCTGTTAAATACAAAATGTAATCAGATGATTTAGTGCTAAGATCATTGGAAATATTGAAAGAAATACTTTAATTCTAAATGACAGCACTTTTGTAATGTTGTTTCTGTGACATCAGGTATGATTCCTAGTTGATTACACAGAAGCTACATAGGTAAAACAAAAAAATTCCAGGAATATTTTGTTTCTATAATATTTATAGCACCTAAAACCCTTTACTAATCCATAAAGATGCCACTTTGAAATTAGATTAAAATTAACTAGCCTACGTAAGGACAATTGGCATATCATGACAAGTCTCCCCCTAAAATATTACAGATTAGTCAGCAATCATTCCACTTTAGTTGAATATACTTCAAGACAGTAGAAAAAAAGACCTAATTACACAGAAAGAGACAAAAGTCCTGTCCTGTGGTAAATTAAGTAAAACTCTACTAATCTATAGCAATATAAAAATACTGTTACTACAAGTGAAATAAAAATGGTGCAATGATATTAAGGTTACTCCATGATAATTCCAGAAAATATTTACAAATGCTGAATGATTATTGGCAACCTTTAAAATGAAAATTTTATAAAAAAAAAAAAATGGCATGATACAGACTGCCCTATATCAGGTAATTAAAAACACTTCCTGGTCATGCCGTGTACACATGTGCATGCAAGTATACCTGAAGTCTGTAAGAAGTCTGAAAAGCATCTAAAACTACATTGTAGTATGGTAAGTAGTTATGAAAATAGAGAGGAAAATCTTACTGCATACAATAGTGAATAAGTACCTAACTACAATTTTCAATAGTTATATATGATCATTTATCTGTACATAATGACTGATAAAGATAAATATATATATATAGATATATATATATATATATATATATATATATATATCTATATATATATATATATATATATATATATATATCACATATTTAGAAGGCCAAAAATATCATATACTGTTGATATACAACACTCAAGTTACTATTTGTTTGTTACCATGTCCACCATAACTTGCCAATACAGGAGTCAATCTTCAACTACACATACTTTTTTGTTTTTAATGATTTTGTTTTTAATATTTTTTGTTTTATTACTTAAATAAGAATAATACATAACTTCATTCCAAAGTTATACACAGGCATTCTGATTATTTCCTAGCAAAGATATTCTTCATCTGGAGTTAAGACAGGCCAATGAAAAATGTAACCCACTGCCTCTAAAATTCCTAAGACTTACATTAGGAAAAATACATCTTCAATGACGGTAAATACAGTAATTCCATTGCTACAATACATAACAATGGGCTCAGACTGATCCTTGATGGGCACACACATTTATCTCTTGGTCTTCTGATAGCTCTGCCACTGTCTTTACTTTAATCTTGTTTAATGATAATAGAAACAATTCTTGCTTAATTAGCCTTTCTGGTCCCCACTTACTTTGTTGTGCCCTTTTCTTTATTAGTCTTGGTACTCAGTCAAACGACTTTTAAAGTTCAACCAATATGTGATATAATCTCTTTCAAACTTGAGCAGTACTGTTCCTGTAGCTGACTTGTCACGAGGAATGATTCTGTTGCTGATCTCTATGGCATGATGCCAAGTTGACAATTATCAATTTCAACAATTTTCTCAGCCTTTCCTCCAGCAACTTTTCCAATATTCGATAGTGTGTTACATAGTTTATTCCTTAGTAATTTCAACAATTCATGCACAACTTCAATTTGTATAACATTACCAAATTTCTTGCACACTTGCAATTTGTAGAACATTACTACATGGTTCTTTTCCCACTCCCCTAGCCCTATCTCTTCATATATGAGGTTTTCATGTATTCTACTATGTCCATGGATATCCAGTTCTCCTGCTTTTATTAAGTCACTTGTGACTCAGGATGATCCTAGGGTTTTAGCATTTTTCATCTTCCCCGAGGCCTTTTCTAACACCTTAAACTACTAAGTTCTCTATTTTTACTTCCTCGAATATGCCAACATGCTCCAGTTAATTTTTTCACAGGCTTTCCCAATTCTACCTCAATCATTCTATCATTTCTATATTTTCAACTTTGCATTACCAAATTTTCATAATATTTATACTGTACTTTACCACCAATACAATTTTTACTTCCTTCTCCAGCCACTTTGTCATCGTGAATTACCTCTCCATCTCCTCTACAGTTTCAAGATTCTGATTCCATTCCTCACAACTCTGCTCTCTTCTTCTATAACCCTTTGTAATTCTTGATTCCACTGAAGCCCCCTCTCTTTAGAACCCTTCCTTAATATCATACCCAAAAATTCTATGACTTATTTTATACCGCCTTTCAGTGATTCCCATCAACTAGTTTTTGATGCTATATTTGTTAACACTTTTTCTAATATGTACACCTTTATGACTTCTTAATTCTCCAGTTTCAATGCTTTTATCCTTGTGACTGGCTCTTATTTTATAGTTCTATCCCTTACTGCATTTCTTTCTGATTAAGATATAAGTGACTGGGATTTCACTTGCCATAGAATGAGGCTTATTGTAAGCAATAGGTTTGTGTAAAAACAAAGTAATACATATTATCAAAAGCCTTTGAAAAGATATAAAGAATGTGTAATATGTTTTGAAGTAGATTTTTCTTCTAAACTGAATACAAAATACATAAAAACATTTTCTAATAAAAAAGGACATCCCTGATATATAAGCATTCTCTCTCTCTCTCTCTCTCTCTCTCTCTCTCTCTCCAAACCTGACAAAAGTTTAATTGTTATCAGTAATAAAATGTTTAAGGAGGAAAATTATAAAAACAAGTAGATCCATCTTCACTTCACATCCAAAATAATATCATTCTTCAAATAACATCAGTCTCTCAATGAATGCTTTTGTCTGAATGAATGGCATTCCTTATAGTATTTGTACATACTGAAAGTCCTCCCATCATAGTAGTTAATATACTAAGATCAACAAATATCTGAAACAAAATCTCTGCATACCTAATAAAAGAACTGCAGATAAAACTGCAAAGAGGCGATGCTGCTTCTCTGGAGTAAACCCCACCATCTCCATGGATTGCTTTAACCGAACGAATTCAAACTGCTCATCACAGCCCTCTATGGTATAGCATTTGCTCTGTGGGAAAGAAAAAAATTTTATAGTGTAAAATACTTTATGTACTTGAAATATATGTATGTATGGACAAAAACTATCCTCAATAAAATATCTTAATGAGAGAGATCCACCTTTGCTGTGTAATGTCAAAGTCATATCTATCAAAGCTCTCCTGAATTATGCCTGAAGAACACAAAAGTGTACCACACAGAGGCTAAGAACACTAAATTCCAGACAAATACAAAATGCCTTGGTATGGAACACAGAAATTACTTTTACATACTATGCACACACAAATTATAATCTTGTTTTAATAAAAACCTTCTTCTAAGGATTTATTTAAAATGTGCCTTGCAGCTACACTGCTTTCTACCCTTATACCGTCCATCCTTCCCTTTAGTCTCTTCCTAATTGGGTGTCAAATTACTCCAATTTGTTCCAATTATCATCAACTATCATTCAGGAAGTATAATACTGATGAAAGTCTAGCAATGCAGCTCAGTGGTCTCCAATTGCTTTATAACACAAACATTTATTCAAAGGAAAACAACTGACCTCTGATCTCTTCACCTACCATTCACCTCAATGAGAATCACAGTAGAAAACATCAACAGGTATGTGTAGTTCTACTTTTTAGATCCATAAATTCTAACTGAATGATTTCCTCTACAATCTTCATACATGTCCATCTTGAGAAGCTTTTTGTGGTCTGACAATCTGCACTATAAACCCAGTGACCCAGCCAGTGAAATATGACAAATTTTTAATCAATCTGTATCTTTCATAGTTAACAAACCTGCAGTCTTAACAATAGGATAATCTTCTAAAGCCAGCTGTAAACGGGTTAAAAAATAAGCCAAGAGCTGAGAGTAGCTTAAGGGTTACGCATATAAATCACCAAATTATGAAAAGAATTGGTCAAAATGGTACTAATTGATCCCAAGATGACACATCTTTTAACAATACTAACAGAATGCCCAAGAATCAAGATTGGAATCACTCATATGTAATGTAATTCCAGCTTTAATGGCATCTGCAACAACCTGCAAGTTCCCTGACATCTCCAAGTCTCCTTTGACATGCTAACTGGCATCTACTGCCTGCATCAACATGTTCACTGGCATCTCCCCAACATGCATATCAAGCTTGAACAACAGACATTTCTAGGGAAACCAATAATGGAGCAACCCACAGGAGAAGAAGCAATGAACCACCGATCAAGGAAAAAGTACCCTTCTCCTTACACTTAGGAAATTTTTTATCTTCTGGTATTACAGACAGTGGGGATGAAGCAGACATCATACAAAAGTCTGACCAAACACTGCAGAAGCCTCACATCATGAATGATGCAAGTTTGAGCTACTTGAATTTCCTCATCCATAAAAATAAAGCAATGAATGATTACCGGGGTTGTGATTAGCTGTTTTGACATCAAACTCATAACAAATTGGGTCTTTATCATTAATTCTTTGGTAAAAGATAAACCTTTAGACAAAGCAACCTATTACAACAGATACAACAGGAACTCCATGTACTCTATTCATCTTGGTGATGCTATAGCTATTTCAAAATCTTCGAGAGAACATTCTCAAATGAGACCTTCAGAACTTTTGAACTTGTAAGAATCAACCTTTTTGTCTAGAACAGCCTGTTACAAACCTGTTTGGTAACACTTCCAGTAAAAACAAAGAATACTCCCTCCAGCATGCAAATGAAAATGTTTGGTAAACCAGGAGAAGTAGTAGGGGGCTAGAGATTTTCTTTTGACAATACCTTTACAAAATATGAGTCACTCTGCCAACTATTTTGGATCAAGAGTAGGACACGGTAACCCAAAAAGCAGCGGTGTCTTTGAATAAAAAGTCACAAGAACTACTGAAATTTCACTGTCCATCAAGACTTGGTGGTTGGAAGCTGTGATGAACAATGAATGCACAAGACTGGGCCTGGTTCCCTTTGTGAAGTCCATAAGGAATGTCAAAAAAATCAGCACCCCATTTAACCACCATAAAAAAGGAAAGCATTAACCTACATTTCAGGCATAAAATAGAAAAATCAAATTTGTTTTTTTTAATTATTTAAAACTCAACAGTTCCTGTTGGCACAAATTTAAATGTCAGTGTTGGCCTTCACGCAGGGATTGGGTCATGTACACCATTCATTAATAAAGTATCCATGGGTCAAAAGAATATGGTCAATTCAAAGAAAAATAAACTAATTTAACAGGCACTATTTTTGGTTTGAAGAAGGCCACTATACAACCATTGGTGTGATCTGTTCTGGATTTTCACTAAATTCATTGCTACATAAGTCATTTATTTAGAGATGATTAATAAATGGTACCACTGGAATGAAATGACTACATTTGATCTGGTTTTAGTGGTGGCAGCTTTTGGTTACTTCATCAGCATCATCATTTCCATTTAACCCTTAAACGCCGACTGGACGTATTTTACGTCGACATTTTTTGTCTCTCGGGTGCCGACTGGACGTATTTTTCGTCGCCTACAAAAGTTTTTTTTTAAATTCTCTGAAAAATACTTTTATGCCTACCAGCCGAAAACTCTTGAATCACGCGCCTTGGGGGATGCTGGGAGTTCACGGATCAAGGTGTTGTTTTGTTTACAATCGTTACGCAGGCGCGCAAGCGCGAATTTCTTTCTTGCCGCACTAAAAAGTATCTGTGACACATCTCGGAAATTATTTCGTCACTTTGACATAATTTTTTTACCATTTTAAATTAGCCGTTATACGTAGTATTATATATGAAAATGTGCGCATTTTTATGTAGAATACAGCAAAAAAAATACTCATGATTGTAGCTTTTATTAATTTTGAGATATTTTCATATAAATAACGATAAGTGCCAAAATTTCAACCTTCGGTCAACTTTGACTCTACCGAAATGGTCGAAAAACGCAATTGTAAGCTAAAACTCTTATATTTTAGTAATATTCAATCATTTACCTTAATTTTGCAACTAATTGGAAGTCTCTAGCACAATATTTCGATTTATGGTGAATTTATAAAAAAACTTTTTCCTTACGTCCTCGCGGTAACTCTTCCGAAAAAAATCATAAATGCGATTGTGGTAATGTTTGCACCATTTTAAATTAGCCGTTATATAAAGTTTTATATATGAAAATGTGCGCAATTTCATGCACAACACAACTAAAAACAACCCATGGTTGTAGCTTTTATCAATTTTGAAATATTTTCATATAAAAAATAATAAGTGACAAATTTTCAACCTTCTGTCAACTTTGACTCTACCTAAATGGTCGAAAAACGCAATTGTAAGCTAAAACGCTTATATTCTAGTAATATTCAAGCATTTACCTTCATTTTGCAACAAATTGGAAGTCTCTAGCACAATATTTCGATTTATGGTGAATTTATGAAAAAAATAACATTTTCTTTACGTCCGCGCGGTAACTCTTCCGAAAAAATCATACGTGCGATTGTGGTAATGTTTGCACCATTTTAAATTAGCCGTTACATAAAGTTTTATATATGAAAATGTGCGCAATTGCATGTAGAATACAACAAAAAATAATTGAAGGCTGTAGCTTTTTTCATTTTTGAAATATTTGCATATAAATCACGATAAATAGAAAAAAAAACCACGTTCAGTCAAATTTGACTCTACCAAAATGGTCGAAAAACGCAATTGTAAGATAAAACTCTTAGTGTCTACTAATATTCAGTCATTTATCTTCATCGTGAAACAAATTCGAAGTCTCTAGCACAATATTTAAATTTATGGTGAATTTTTTAAAAAAACTTTCCTTCCCTCCGCGCGCGGATTCTCCGCCACAAATCTCCGAAATGCGTAAGTCCCATTCTCGGAATATTTGCTCCGTTTCATATTAGGCATTTCATAGAGTTTTATATATGAAAATGTGCGCAATTTCATGTAGAATAAAACAAAAAATATTTGAAAGTAGTAGCTTTTCTTATTTCCGAAATAATTGCATATAAAAAAATATATATAAAAAAATTCGACATTCGGTCAACTTTAACTCGTCAGATATGGTCAAAAACTGCATTTGTAAGCTAATATTCTTACAGTATAGTAATATTCAATCATTTGTCTTCATTTTGAAAGAAATTGGAAGTCTCTAGGACAATATTTAGATTTATGGTGAATTTTTGAAAAAATTATTTGTTTACGTCAGCGCGTTACGAATTCATGCATTATTTTGTGATAATATTTTCTCTGTGTTGCTTTTATCGTTTTACAATGTGTTATATACCAAAATGATCGCAATTTAGTGTACATTACAAAAAAAAAAAAGTAACTTGTTACCTTTAACCGTTTTGCACACAGCGCAATTTAAATACAATTATATATGAAATTTTGTTTTTGTGCTATCATATATCGCATTATTTATATATGATAATGATAAATTTTTTCATTTCTGATGGTTGCATACTAAACTTCAGCCAATGAAAAAAAAAAGGAGTCAAAAATGAACTCTTAATCTTGAAAACTAAGCGCGCTGTGATTTTTTGAAAAAAAATATTTTTTCCGCTTCCGCGCTCACTCTGAAACGTCTCCGGCACACGGGAGACATTTTTTTTTTTACCGCTTCGGCGTTTAAGGGTTAAATACCAACATGCAGGACCCTTGAAATTCCCAGGGGGTAACAAAAACTCACCTGTAGCAAAATACACTCAGAAACCCAGAATGATGCATTAACTTAAGACATGAGAAATTATTAAATTACTTGGACAAAACAAAATCTCAAATTTCTTTTAAAAACCAATACTCAAAACAAAAAATATTCACAAAAAATGCAGACAGATCCCAATACTGTTTCAGTTGAAATTTGGTGGAGGTGCTCAAGAGCATCTCGAAGGATGAAAGGTGAGCAAAAACTACCTGCCTAACCCATGAGGTGTTCTTACTGATTTTAAAGGAACTGCACTGTCAACTCCCTAAGCTTACTAACCAAGAATCTGACATACAAACTCTCCCTGCTTCCATGTCTGTCAACCAGCCCAAGCACTTGGTCATTAAATAACACAAAATTTGCTAAACTTTTCCATACAATGAAATATCTTCAATCCCTTACAGGTAATTAGTTCAGTTTTACAATAAATAAATAACTGAGTTGTAATGATTTATGGTGAGAGAAACAAAAATGCGCTTAGTACAGCATTAGTTTATATTTTCAATTGAAAGCAAAGATTCTAGAAATCAGAAGTGCCTATCTGAACCAGCATTTATGCTAACTCATTAAAAATTACAGTAAATCCACTTTACACAACATCCTCTGAACATGAACTTACCACAAGTTTCTACTCCAGTATATTTACAAAATTTATTATACTGCTGTATTCTAGTACATGTACATCACACAATTATAGCCACTTGCCTGGTTGAGGTAGCGATAATCTGAGGGTTTGAGCAGGTGTAATGCCTGACGTTCCTGTGGAGATGCTCCCGCAAGTAAGTAATAAAAAACATGATAACTGCGTTCATTATATGCTTGGGAGCAGATGCGTGATTTTTCTAACAGGTACTTTTGCACACATGCCCTGAAATTTACAAGAGAAATAGGTAAAAAATCAAGCACAAAAAAACCTTGCTACCATAACAGCTTTACATTCACAGGCTTAATCACCAGAAAATCTGTATTCTTACAAGCATATCATAGCATGCCACTGATCTATATAATATATGGTCCATCTAGAGTTATATCCCTTCAATTCAACAATCTTAGGCATTGCAGTTCAATAATTATTCATATATAAATATTCACTCATCATTGCAACAACTCATTAGAATTTCTCTCTCTCTCTCCATCACTGCAACAACTCATTAGAATTTCTCTCTCTCTCTCTCTCCATCACTGCAACAACTCATTAGAATCTCTCTCTCTCTCTCTCTCTCTTCATCATTGCAACAACTCATTAGAATATCTCTCTCTCTCTCCATCATTGCAACAACTCATTAGAATATCTCTCTCTCTCTCTCTCTCTCTCTCTCTCTCTCTCTCTCTCTCTCTCTCTCTCTCTCTCTCTCTCTCTCAAATGAGCTTACATGACTTTTTTCATTTTTTTACCAGTATTGTGTATCTGCGTAGTGAATGTTTTTCTTGTTTTAATCTTATTCTATCAACCATGGTTGAGTATGATGCAATCAGTTAGTGGACAAATTTTCATGCGGTTAATTTGTACCTATACAGTAGCACCTCAACTAGTTGGATTTTGTTACCTGACAGGCTCATTCAAGTAAAAATAATATTTTGAACTTAACAATAAACTACTGAGCTAGTGTTATCTGACTGTGCAATGAATGAGTCAAAGTGGATGACTGTGCTCATTGCTCAGTGATACAATGTAATCTACTGTATGCTAGAGTTATCTGATGGTGAAATAAATCCATTTTTATCGGCGCCATAACTCTTACCAATGCCGATAACTGGAAATTGGTGCATTATGATGCAGTGTTGGACAAGCACCATAAAACCAGATCACCGATAACCAAGTCCGCCAATAACCTGCTACTACCTGTAGTACTTGGTAAGTAGCCTATATGTAAAACCTCATTTCATTATAAAAATATAATCTTTATATAAGTAACTTACCAAGTGATTACATAGGTGAATGCCACAATGACAATTGGTAGGATTTATGGACATACAGTGGACCCCTCGTATTCGCGTTCTCCGGATTCGCGGACTCTCACATTCATGAATTTCTCTTGGGAACGTTTTCCCGCATATTCGCGGAAAATTCATACATTCGCGCTATTTTTCTATGAGAAATATCCACAAATTCCTTTTTTTTTTCTTTTTATCAATTTCATCATGAAATGCACTTTTTGTGATAAAACTATTTAAAAACCAAGTATAAAAATTTTTAGTGGGTTTTTCTTGAGTTTTAACTAACAAAATAGGCAGTTTTCAGCATTTTTATAAGGGTTCCAACTATTTGCGGGTTCTAACTATTCACAGGGGGGTCTGGTATACATCCCCCCCCGAATACATGGGGACCACTGTAGTATACTAATCCAAAACCTTTATAGGAAAAATTTATTTGAACTAGTAATTTAGCTAGCATTTTAAAATATTTGTTGTACCCTTATCTAATGAGAGAGCTGCAGCAGGAGGGTACTGCCTCTGGTCTGATTATTTTGTATGTTGCCAAGGCTAACAATTCAACAAGTAAACAAGTAAATGCCCTTGCCCTGGGCACAGTACAAATAGACCAGAATTCACACCTACACCACAATTAAAAACTTTCACCAAAATTCACCACATCCATAAAAAAAACAATGACTGGAGAGCACTCCAGTACACAGTAGCTCCAGGCTTCCCAGAATGGACTCAACCTTAATCAAGGTGAGGAGACAGGTAAATAGGAAGGGTACTTCTATCCTTCATTACCCAGTACCATGCCAGCAAGGGAGAATGCACTAGCGTACTGAATTTATCATAAATTGTTTCGACATCTCAAAGATAATTTGTGGCATACACTGATCTGCATTTCCAATATACATAATAGTGGAGAGTGAGAGGTAACACTTAAATACCAGTGAAGTGGCTACTGCCCATATATCATGGGCTTTAACTTTTAATAGGGGGAAAACTTCTTATTGTAATCTTGAGTGTGATTCCACAATCAAATCCTCTAAAAAGAAAGCCTAAGTGTTCTTGGATAAGGCACCTAAGGGATTTTTAACAGAACACCACAAATTCTGAGAAGGACCTCTGAAACCTTTCATCCTTTCAAAATAATATTCTAGTGCTCTTACGGCAAAAGTTTCTCTCCTGATCTTCTGAGCCCCGAATGTCATAAACTTTTGATCAGAAAAGATTGCGCCCAAGGTTTAGAGGAGTTCTCATTCTTAGCCGAAAAATCTAATGTGAAAGAACAAACTGCGTTGCCTTGAGTAAATCCCACCTTTTCATCAAAGGCTTGCACTTCACTTATCCTTTTGGCCCTAGCTAAGGTCACTAAAAATATTGTCTTCCTTGTGAGATCCCATAAGAAAGGACTCTAGGGGCTCAAAAGGAGGGCCTGAAAGCATTTCAGAACAATGTCTAGATTCCAGGCTACCGAAGATACTTCTTTCTGTTTTGTTGTAATATCTTGTTTGATGACAAATCTACACTTCTATGTTTAAAAACTGATGACAGCATCGCTGCACCCCCTCTAATGGTTGAAGTAGCTAATCTCTTCGAAGACCTTGAATAAAATAAAATAAAAAATTCACTATAAAGGCAGTCCTTGGTTATTGGCAATCAGGTTTCATGTGCTTTGTCTAGAATGTCGAAATGCGCTGATTTCCAGTTATCAGCCATTTTCGGCAATTTTTCCTTATCACCAAGCTGTCAGAACAGAACCCACACTGATAAACAGGGACTACCTGTATTAGCTACAGTGGTTTCATAAGAAGCATTAGTATCATGTTCTTTACACCATGTTCTAAAATTTGATCACTTTGTTTGGTAAATATTTCCTGAAGATTGTTGCCTACATTTAGCAATTATTTCTGCAATTTTTCTTGAAATTCCCTTTGCTCTGACAGTCTGAAGCCTCTCAGAGCGAGCAGATAATCCTTGATGAAACCGCAGAAAATGTGGCTGTTTGAGAAGCCTTGTTTTCTGAGGTAATAAGCTTGGATAAGCCACAAGAAGGCTGAGCAGGTCTGGAAACCACTCCTGTGGCCAGAAGGGAGTTATTAACATTATTGAGGTGTTGTGGGAGACAAATTTGTTCAGTACCTCCCTCACCATAATGAATGAAAGGAAGGCATGGATGTCTAGATTTGACCAGTCCTGGAGCATGGCATCTGCTGCCCATGACAGGGGGTTCGGGAGTGGCGAACAATATAGAAGGAGTTGCAAACAGGTCTATTGATGGTTTATCCCACTGTTTCCACAGGTTAGTGCATATTTGTGGATTCAATGTCCACTCTGTTGGTAGAACCTGCTTATGGCAACTTTGTCCGCAAGGACGTTTAACTTTCCTTGGATGAATCAAGAGAATAATCGTCTGGTTGCTCACCACCCAAAACAGATCTCCGGCCTCTTGCTGTAATGTTGTCAGCATGAGCAGGTACTATCTTGTTGTGTGCTATCATTGGGAATGATTGAAGTTAGATGGACTGATTTCAATTCCTTGACATTGATATGTAAACTTTTCTCTGTTGAAGACATGTCCCTGCAACTTCCTTGCCGTTCAACAGTGCTCCCCAACCCTGGCTGGATGTCTGAATATAATATTAGGGAAGGGTTCAATGGGCATAGTGACTTTCCCACTGTAAACCTGTTTTCTTCTAGCCACCACTGAAGTTCCTCCTTAATCTCGGAAGTGATGGGAAAGACGAACAAATCTGGCTGTCTATGAGGAGGAAGACGAATGAATCTGGCATTCTAACTTTTCCAACTGGCCTTTAGGAAGAAGTTTAGTGGCATGGTGTGCAATCTCCCTAAAGGCATGAGCTTCTCTACTGATGACAGGGTCCCCAACAAACTCATCCACTCGCTGGCTGAGCAGGAGGGAAGCGAGGGGAAACTCCAAACTTTCTCCTGGCAATTTTAGATTCTCTGTAAGGAGGGAAAACCTGAAAATTCAGAGAATATATCATCATCCTTAAATAAAGTATCGACCAAGAGGGAATTGGTTGAGACTTATTTAGGTTGATTAGCAATCCTAATTATCGGGCAAGATTGAGTTTCTTCAGGCATGATTTATTGTTTGGCAAGGGGTTTTTACGACCGTATGCCCTTGCTGTCATCAACCACAGTTATTGGTGATGGGCTTAGCCTTTGAATAAAAATAAGTCCACCTGCAGGGCAACAGTAAACACAGTAATTGGCAGTGGGCCTAGCCTTTTACTAAAAAGTAAGACTGCAAGGCAGCATTGTCCACAGTTATTGGCAGTGGGCCTAGTCTTTTACTAAAATGTAAGACTGCCTGATGTTTTAAGGAATATGACTGTGGCTAGGGCGTCCCCTGTAAGCGACGCCCGAGGGGTACCGCAGGGTTCATGACTGCAGCGAAAGAAGTTAGTGAAAGAATGGAAGATAAGAGCAGGTATGTGGAACGTTGGTATTCTAACAGGAAAACTGAGGGAGATAGTGAATGTGATGAAGGAGAATAGATTTCTTGTGGGTGCAGGAGACTAGGTGGAAAGGAAATGGAACTAAAGAGATAAGAAATAGAGGGAAGAAATGGAATTGGAATTATAGTAACAACTGGAAGGAAAAAGTGGAAGTGAAGAGTAAATGATAGGCTTTTAAAGATGCCAATAATAATAGGGGACAAGGTAGTAAATATAATATCAGCATACGTTCCTTCAATGGGGTGCCAAGAGCAAGAGAAAGAATTTTTTTGACAGGAGTTTCAGGCTGCCATTAGAACAGCCAAAGAGGAGGAGAAACTAATAATAGGAGCTATTATGAATGCCAGGGTGGGAAAGAGATGAGGAGGGTATGAGGAGGTACACGGAGGCCATGGGTTTGGAATTAGAAATGAAAATGGGGATTATTTATTGGAGATGGCTCAGAGTTTTGAATTGGCCTGTATGAACACATGGTTTCAAAAGTTAGATAAGTACTTGATAACTTAAGAAAGTGGAGGAGTGCAAAGCCAAATAGATTACATATTGGTTAGAGGAGCCAACTAAAGCAATGAGACAAACTCCAAAGTGATCTTGGGAGAAGCGTGTGTTAAACAGCATAGGTTGGTGGTGATGAATTTTAAAATATGAGGTAGGTAACCCAAGAAGAGAAAAGGAAGATCTACAATTAAGATTTGGGACCTTAAAGGAGAAAAGGGGGAGCAATTTAAGACAGAGAGAGAGAGAGAGGAGAGATGTAGACGAAGAGAGAGAGAGAGGAGAGAGAGATGAGAGCGAGAGAGAGAGAGAGAGAGAGGAGAGAGAGAGAGAGAGAGAGAGAGAGAGAGAGAGAGAGATGGCTGGAAAGGGGGAATGTAGAATTTGGACAGGGAAATAGTGGAAAATATCTGGGCAGACATGAGAGACATATGTGTGGGGGAAACAGAGGAACTGGTGGGAAGAGACAGCAGATGTGGAGTGTCGAGAAGAAAAAAGTGGTGGTGGAATGGAGAGGTGCAAGAATCAATTAAAAGAAAATCAAAAGCATTTAAGGACGGGAAAGTAAGGTATGCACAGGGTGCATAGGAATGGTTAAGAGAAGAGGAAAAAGAGACCGAAGGAGGGTAGGTATGACTATTGGAAGGGTGACAGGGAAGTTGAATGACAGACTAGGAACAAGAGAAGGAGATAAGGATATCTATAGGATTACAAACTTGAGGAAAAGGAAGAGACAGGATGTGGGTAAATTGGGTCACTAGGACAATGATGGAAATATATTGTATAGGGATGGAGACAATGAGAAAAGATGGTGAGGGTATTTTGAACAATTTTTAATACTGAAAATATGAAGCACAGAGGAAGGGGGGGACCAGTGATGGAGATACAGGATACAAAGTGAAGACAGCATTATCAAATTAATAGGTACAGAAAGGGAGAAAGGGATGCTGGATTTATTAAAAGCTATATGTGCAGAGAAAAAAATGCCAAGTGACTGGGAGGAGAGTCTAATGGTATATATATACAAGCAGAAGGGAGATGTCATGGAATGTGATAACTACAGGGAAATTAAACTAACAGAGCATGGATTGAAAGTTTTTGAGAGAATACTGGATGAGAGATTAAGAGATTGTAAAGATCGGGAAACACCAGTATGGATTCATGAGAGGAAGAGGGATGGTAGATGCCATCTTCATAGTAAGACAGCTACAGGAACAGAAGCTAGAGGGAAACCAGCTCTATTGTACATTTATAGATCTAGAGAAAGCCTACGATAGAATCCTCAAACACCAAAACATCAGTTTTGGTTTTTGAGGAAATGGAAAGTCCCAGAAAAGTTGTTTAGGCTAGTTGAGATGATATATCAAAGAAAGAGCACAAGAGTAATACAGTAGTGCCTCAGATTACGAAATTAATCCATTCCAAAGCGGCCTTCATTACCTGATTTTTTCGTATCTAGAACTACGTTTTACATGTAAATTGCCTAATTCGTTCCAAGCCCTACAAAAATACCACAGTAAATTTTATAATAAAGCTAAATTGATTAATAAACAATGAAATACAACAATTTGGACCATTCAATACCTAACCTAACCATGACTGTACCTGTAAATAAAGTGTACTAGTGTACAGGATATAAGAAATACTGTACGTACATGAAAGTACATATGTAGTAAAATGTGGAACCTTACCTTTTGAGTGAGGCGATGTCCGAAAGTGGCAACAGAGGAGGAGGACAAATGGCAGAAAACATGAACACTTAACTTTACGAAACATTAAAAAATGGCAGAAAAAATTAACACTAAACTTTACGAAACACATTAACAAATGGCAGAAAACATTAACACTTCTTGATTATCTCCATAGAAAGCATCCTCTTCTTTCTGTGAACTTCAGCAACATTCTTGGGACCCATGGCTTATAACGTAAGTAATTAAGTTCACACACAACACGATAAAGTAACTTACAGTACAACGAAAGTGAAATCACTAACACGAATTTACGTTAACAAACAAAATCTATGTGAACAAACCAATTCCAGGTGTTTATGATAACGCTGCCACAAAAAATGGTCAAGGAACGCCTTTACATGAAGGAATGATGGGACAGATGCTGACCAATAGGAGAGCAGGATCTTATGGTAGTGACTAGTATCAGGAACCAATGGGAGAACGGGAGGATGGTGGCGAGTCTACCGCGTTGGCAGCGCACAAGTTTTAAAATTGTTCTCGGCGGCCCGGGCGAATCTCGGACTTTACAGTGCATACACCCTTTCACAACCTGAATTATTTTCATACACAGAAGCAAAAAAATCTTTGTCTTTGCCTTCATAACCTGAATTTTTTGTACTTAGGGAATTTCGTATGTAGGGGTATGACTGTAAAACAGCAGTTGGGAAACAGAAAACTTAGAAGTTAGGGTTGGATTACACAAGGGGTCAGCTTAAGACCATTTTTTTTTGTGCTGGTCATGGATGTGTTAAGTGAAGAGATCAGGAATGAAGAGCTGTGGGAGTTATTGTACGCCGATGATCTGGTGACTACTACTGAAAATGAGGAGGACCTATAAAGAAGGGTTGGAGAGTGGCAAGTCTTTAGAGCGGGTGGCTTAAAGGTAATATGAATAAAACAGAGGTTTTGCTGAGCAGTAGGGAAGACAGAGACAGAATTGTAATGAAAGAAAGAAGAGGCTCGATTATATAACAGGCAGAAAATACTTGAAGGGCTGTGGAAGGCCGTAACACAGTGCTCAAAATTGGAAGACCTGTCCTTGAAAAACAAAAACCTGAGAGACTTCCTGCATTCTGGATTACTAGTAAATGGAAGTGTCTCCTGCATTTCTACTGTTAACATCCAGTCCCCTTGTTTCCATTCTGAATTTGGTGGTCTCAACAAAAATTTCAGAGCACTTATGTCTAGGACAGGTCTCCATCCTCCTGATGAGTTGGGAATGATGAATAAGTAGTTGTAAAAGCCTTCTGAGTTAAAGTCTTCTACCAATTCCACAGTTTCCTGATGAGGTCTGAAACTTCTTGCTACAGGGCTGAAAACCTTTCTGAGCCCAACAAGTAGGCCTTTAAGCTGATCGGCAAGGATGTCAAGGGAGGTTTCTCCCTGAACAGGATGGCATAGCCCTCCTTGAGGACTCTGAGTACCCAAGATTCCACACTCCTTGCTCCTACCAGCGCACAGAGGACCGGTTCTTCACTTCCTAGGGGCAGGTCTAACTGATGACTTCTTGTTGGGTCTCCCTGATTTAAGATTCCCGCAAGGATGGGATTGAAAGCGTCCTCTACCACCAAGAAATGGCTGTTGTTCCAACAGGGAAACAGTTCTGGTGTTGGAAGAAGCTGAAGGACCACGTTCTGTGTCTCTAAGACACTTAATTGATTGAGCGAGGAGGTCCTGTGTTGATTTCTTCTATAGTTCAGCAGTTACCAGTTCTTAAGTCGTCTTCGGGAAAAGGCTGGCTTGATCCAGCTCCTATGATCCAGTCTTGGAAGCTTAGCACTTCAAAAAATCTTTGATAATGCAGTCAGTTCCGAGGACGTAAATAAAATTCTCACAAAAGAGAAGGCAGACCTCCTAGACAAGTTGATAAGACTGGAGAAATTCAAGTGGCATATGATGCTTGTCTATGTTTCATTAGAATAGAAGGAAGGGTACAGAAAACAGTTTTCCCAAGCTCCCTCTTCTTTATCAACCAAGAGTCAAACTTGGCAAAAGCCTTCTTGGAGGGGAAGGAGGACAGCACCATCCTAGGCAGTCCCGTGGCTCCTGCAGGCTGTCACATCATAAATGCCGATCCGGGAGAAGTCGGGACATCTGGAGAGAAGAATGTAGGATAGCATACTAGAAAATATCTCAGAAGCGCAAAGAAATTAGAAGTTGGTTGCTCTTGTTCTAATTCTTCTCTTCTGAAGAAATAGAGGAAGTAGCCGCGTCCGGAGGGTCCTGTGTCATCCGCAAAGGCTTCTGAGGGCACTGGACACCGGACATCTCCAGAAAAGCACGTTCAACAGAAGATGAGCGCTCGGATACTTGAAGCTTGGATATCAGGAGTTTGAACACTGAACTTTTAATCACTGATCCTTCAAGATCCAAGAAATACACTACTACTTATATTCTGGCAGCCCCGGTTAGCGTTAGTATCGGTTACCAGCATTCGGTTTTACAGCGCGTTCAACACATTCATAACTGTGGTTTTACCCTCTGTAGGGTTTATAGCACCGTTGTCTGGTTATCTGTGGCTTGGCTTACGTGCCAAACTGCCTCATAAAATACAAACATAATGAATATGTATCTTTTCCATGGCACTTTTAAAACGTTCTCCTTTACTTCACTGTATCCAATAATACTGTATGAAGTCTTATATTACTATTGTATAATGAAATACAAAAAAATCAATCATGTTTTGGTTTGAAGAAATCAGCTAATGGAAGTAAATGTATTTTACCGTATTTAACTCAATTCAGAGCAATTTTCTTGCTTCTATTTGGCATAAATTAATCTTTAGAAACTTTTATTCATATCGGACAAGGTTATGTTTCGTTATATGAAGGGTTTTCAAGTTAAAATATCTCTTCAAATACGTCTTATTGTGAAACTAATTTAATTATTTTTGTTGCTAATAGATGGCGTATTTTTGTTACTAACAGATGGAGCTGTTGCGAGCATGGTTTGGTTTGGAAAAATCAGCTGACGAAGGTAATTTTATTTCACTGCATTTAACTCCATTCAGTGATTTTCTTGCTTATAATTTAGCATATATTAGGCTCTAGAAACTCTTATTTATTTGGAAAAAGGTTATGTTTCATTATATGAAGTGATTTAAATTTGAAATGTGACTTAACTAGGTTTTGTGGTGAACCAGATTGTTATTTTTTCATTATAAATGGCACTTTGAGCATTTTTTTTGTGTAAAAAAATTAACAGTAAAAGCAGTTCTTCCATGTCCAGCATTTTTTATCAATACTTTTTCTACATTATTATTTGCAGTTGAGTTTCATCCATGTTCCTCATGCAAGATAATTTATACTTAAATCATCAGCAGTGTAAACATTCTTCTCATATTCTGCTACAATTGCAGCTTAAATTTAGCAGTGCTATATTTTCTTCAAAACAAATAAATGTATAATGTAATAATATATCTGTCCTATTCTACTTAATGTCATTTGTAACAAAACTACAGTAATTATTTACAGTAATACCCAAAACTTACACGAGGTTAGGTTCCAGACCCCCCTCGCATAAGGGGAAGTTTCTCATAAGTTTGGCACGGTCTCTAAAAATACTAAAAAATGCTTGCTTCTAGTCTGAACACTAAATATGACCCTAATCATGCTCCCTAAGTATTAACCTAACTTTTAAATAAAATTAAAGTTACTGTAATTTGTTTTAAAAGTTAGTTTAATTCATTATCCTTAATAAAGAAATAACTGGTTGGCGTAAAAGTAGTCACACCAACCAGTTATTTCTTATTACCCCTAATTCATGGGATGCCATTTTCTTTTTCCCTCTGAGTAAAATAAGTTTTCTTTGATGTCAAACTTAATGTCACTTAATAAACTTCATAAGTCTGTCATAACGAAGGTAGGTACACAGTTGAATGAAATAAAGAAAACATGTATGTACATATGTAATGTTTGCAGAGGGTGAAGGCAAAATTCAATCAATTTAAAATCATGTACTAGTGTGAGGGCTAACTATGAGAGAGAGAGAGAGATACGTACATCATGTGAGGTAAAACTTTGGAGGGGTATCATCTATAAAAAGTGTGAATGGGAACATCTTCTGAAAGCACATTAACTGTATGTGCTGTAATTACGTAACAAAGTACATACAGATTGTACCAGTACCTTTCTCCAAGGTTAAGATAACAATTTTCACAGAACAACAACTGTTGTTTCTGATATGTTTTACTAGTTGATCATGAAGGTCTTATATAGTGGCAAACACTGAATTATGTACTGCCTTTGTACATACTGGCAGCATGTGGTTAACAGCGCAATCGCTTAGCGCCGAATCAGTTTTACGGCTGCCGTCAAAAATATTCATTAAAAAAATAAAGTATTTTTAGATATTTTTATGGCACAATTTTCGGTTAACAGCACCGCTACCACCGTTATGTCTAACGAGTACATACATTAGTAGAAATACCGTTCAGACCATAAAGGTTATGCAAATGATATTAACCAATTTTATTGAGTTATTACATAAGTATTAGGGTAAATATATGCCTCTGACACTGTTCTATGCCGAAAATATTGAGTTAATTAAGTGCAAATTTAGCTATGGATGTGTCGATTTATAAATGTTCATGCTTTTGTTTAAAATGTGTATGAAAATGTATTACGTATAGGATATTTTTATTACTGCACAGAAATATGATACAAAGGCAGCTTTTGAAACTGCCCTTCACGTTATCAAAGAGGATGTTTTTTCATGTTTGTTCTTATGAGCCACCGCCTGCCGCTCTTCCAAAAATATAGAGTTGAAAAAAATGCAAAATTTAGCAATCAATGTGTCGCTTTTATATATGGTCATGCTTTTTTGTTTAAAATGAGTATGAAAATATTTTATGTATAGGGTATTTCTATTTCTGCACAGAAATATGATACAAATTAAGGCAGCTTTTGTAACTACCCTCCACATTATCAGAGGATGCTTTTCCATGTTCGTTCTTGTCCGCTGCTGTTCCGAAAAATGCATTTACAAAGACTTCACGTGGTTATATTTTATTAATCTGGGAGCTAATAATAACTCATTTTGTTAATGAAACTTCAGCTTTTTGTTATAATGAAACTTCAACTTTTTGTTATAAGTTTTCATGCATTTATGTTTCAAATGTGTATGAAAAATGTATTACAGGGCATTTTTTTCTTTTACATAAATATGATACAGTGGCAGTACGCATGTCTATTTGAAGTCTTTGTAACAGCCCTTCCCATGATGAAGACAATAGGTTGTTCAATTGCACCCAAATAATAAAATTTTAATTTATATCACTGAATCACGTTTTTATAACATTATATTTACAATTGTTACATAAATTGAATTTAAAAGACAAAACTCGCATATACATTCAATTTTGCAACACTGCAATTTGTTTGCTTTTCCATGGGATACAAGTACAAAATGTAACTGTGCAACTCGGTCAATTTTTTGCTATGTTACTCAAGCAAAAAACTGAGGTACAACCGTAAGAGCTCGAGGTGCCGCTGCTACGTAGATGGAATAGTGACGAAAATTAAGATAAGCACAGAAGAAAAAGTAAATATGCATCTTTTCCATAAATCTTGTAAAAAGTTATACATTACTTCACTGTATCCAATAATATTGTATGTATTCTCATATTATTGTATTATAAAATACTACGGTAAATCTAAGCCAGTATTCTGCGGAGCGCCCAATGTTTTGGTTTGGAAATCTGCTAATGGCGAATACGAGTTTAATTTTTTTAACTTTTTATCATTATCTTATAATTTTTTAACTTATTTAACTAGAAGATATGATTTACCTTAAGTTTTTTAACCTTTACCTTAAAGTTTTCTATGACATAAAAAATTTGTAGAACTACCATGCAGACCATAGTAAACAATTAGGCAAATGAAATTCCATATTTTCATTAGAGTTATTACATATTAGGGCAAAATATCTGGCAGTGACACTGTGTAAGGCATCATTAATTAGGCTAGGGCACTGTAAAGCAGAGTGTGGTGCCCTTAGACTTATGAATTTCTGTTAGCGATGATTGATTTTCAGGTACTATCAAGCCCCCAGAAATGGAACTCCTGTCAGTAACCGGGGGCTGCCTGTACTGGGTGGAGTTCAACTACTGGGCGTTCGGCCTGTGTATGCTTTGGGCACCGGACACTCATACACTGTATGCTCAGATACTGGGTGCTTTGAGCGCTCGGAAACTTTTATGTTCAGAAACTGGGCACTTGGATGTTGGGCGCTCGAACACTGGCCACTGAAACTGAGCACTCAGCCACTGGGTGTTTGGCTACTGGTTGCTCCTGTGGAAGCTCAAGAGACTTTCTTAACTAGAGCGTTTCAGGACTGCTACTGGGTGCTCGGACAACTGATAGGGGGTCTCCCAAAAACTACGGGAGGGAAGTGGACTTTGGTTTTGCTTCTTAGCCCATGATGGTGACGAATTGTCATGCACTAATGAACCAGGCCTTTTCAATGGCCTTGAGACACTAGAATATTGCCTACGGTGCCCTTTATACATACTAGCGTCAGAATCACTTGAAGAAAGGGTGTGCACATTCACTGGGATGCCTTTCCAATGGCTGTCCAATGAGTTCTAAGATTGGCTTTCAACAGGCTCGTATGAGGGGACAGCTACCTGTGGGCAAACCCCACCAACCTCTCTTGAACTGCCAGTTTGCTTCCTCCCAGGGGTAAGGGAGTTTATAGCAGGGACCTTGGTCTAGAGTGTTGATGGGACATAGCCACCTGCTCCACTGCGCTAGCACTAAAACTGTTCACACTGTCCATAAGGACTTTCACCGAAGTTCCAATTTGGGCAACGGTGTCCGTCAACTGACCGAACTTTTGGTCTCCTTACTTCAATTAGCAATGGCACTGGGTTCCGGAGAAAGGGAGCCAGGAATTGGAGGTGAAGGGAAAGTCAGAGGACTTGTAATAGGAGAAAAAGCAGTGAAATGTGTAGAAGGTATAGGCACATTATCATCTTCATGTGAACTTACTTGACTAGAGGCCCTAGACTGCTTTAGCACCGCTTTCTTATTCCTGTCATGTTTGAGTTTATTTAAATGATCTCTAACACCTGCCATTTTGCCTTGTCCTAGTCTTTACACTCATCACAACACAAAAAAGGGTTAAACCCAAAAACTACAACCATCAGTTGAACTAAAGAATTCGAAGAGCTGCTCAACAAACATATAAAGTTGCTGGCTGGCAGAAACAAATTGAGCTTTTCAGTGTTGTACCTATCCATTCCAAAACAAAAGTGCTACCACAAATTTAGAAATATGATATTGTTATGATACAATAAAGTTTCATACATACTTACCTGGCAGATATATACATAGCTATCGACTCCGTCGTCCCCGACAGAAATTCGAATTTCGCGGCACACGCTACAGATAGGTCAGGTGATCTACCGGCCTGCCGCTGGGTGGCAGGACTAGGAACCATTCCCGTTTTCTAATCAGATTCTCTCTTCCACCTGTCTCCTGCGGGGAGGCTGGGTGGGTCTTCAATCGTATATATCTGCCAGGTAAGTATGTATGAAACTTTATTGTATCATAACAATATCATTTTCATACATTCAACTTACCTGTCAGATATATACATAGCTGACTGACACCCTTTGGTGGAGGGCAAGAGACAGCTAACTCCTGACTAGACAGGTAAACAACATGTGTTGTAGGTATTTATAGACCTTGGTTCCTCTGTGTTTCTAGACGAAGGGTCGACTTCCTAGCTATTGCATAGGAGTCTGCTTCGTCTCAAGAGCCTTAGCAAGATAGTGATCTGTGGCCAAGAGTTCTTGTGGGTCTACCGATCGGGTCTTATCCACTTACTCGGTCGAGCCTAATTGGCATTTGTCAATGGGTGCTAATCCGCTTATATGACAACATGCCTATGCCTATTGGCATAACTAAGGAGCGCAACACCGATCCCGATCACCTGTTCCTAACATGAGGGTTCGCGCTAAAATTGAAAAAGAGTTATCCCCAAACTCCTTTCAAACCTCAAAAAATAAATCACTAAGTTAAAATAAATTCAACTCACTATTAAAGGATCAGTATCGGCTCCTTATCCCAGCAACGTATCTGCTGATACGTATAAACCAAGAGAGAAGGATCTCTCGTAGGTTAACTTGAAGTCCTTCGTGTAATGAGCAGTCAACACATAGTTGCATCTCTCATATGTTAAAGCTAATATGTCTTCCTGACATATTGTTACGAAAAGAACAAGAATTTGCAAAAGCTCGCACTTCATGAGCTTTTAAATTCTCAGCTGTTTGAAGGTATCATCAAGTCACTTATGAAGTGCTTTAGAGATCACCATTGTTTCAAAGAAGACTAGGACTTTCTTTGAACTGGATCTCATCTGGATGAAGCCTAGCGTCTGGCTTGCGCCTGGCTGGCGCCTCGCGCCTGCTGGCGCGAGGAGTATCCTGTTTGGAATACTCCTGGCGCCTGACAGTCGTAACACTCCTCGAATACTCCTGCCGTCTGGAAGGCGCATCTCGCTCCAAAATACTCCTGGCGCCTGTTAGGAGTATTAAGCTCAGAATACTCCTGGCGCTTGGTAGGCACATCGCGCTTCGAATACTCCTGGCGCCTGGTAGGAGTAAAAAGTCTAGAATACTCCTGGCGCCTGGGAGGAGTATCGAGGTCAGAGTACTCAAGGCGCCTGGCAGGAGTATCTCTTCCCAAATACTCCTGACCTATGGAAGGCGCATCTAGTTCCGAATACTCCTGTGGCTTGGTAGGAGTATCGCTCATGGACTGCGCCTTCCGAATGGCAAGTATATTGCGCTTAGCGGGCGCTATACTCCTATCAGGAGTTCTCTCTTCTCCAGTTGGCTCTTGTTGCTTGGATGAAGATCTGGGCCTAGAACGATCTACAGTAAAGTCAGGCTCTTTGCGCCTGGCTCCTAGTTGGCGCCAGACGCTTGGCAGGAGTTACTTCCTTTCCCACGTCTCGCCTGCCTAACGCATCGCTCCCCCCAGAGATGGCCGCTTGTGCGACAACTCCCCTGTAGGGTTCGTCGCGCCCGACAGAAGATCGGTATTTGGATCTCTTAATCGGAAGCCTGTCATCCTTTTTACGAGTAGGCTCTTTAGAAAGTACTCCTACCAAAGACGCTAATTGCTCCTGCACATTCATCAAAATTTAGTCAGCTACATCCAGTAGACGATAGGAAATCTAAAAGTCCGAGAGACAAGTCTTCCTCCGAGGAGGATCCTTATTGAATACTTCCGTTGCTAACGAGTTCTCCTCCTAAATGTTGATGAGTTTTCTCGTTGCAGAAGCTTCCCTATCCTTGCCCGAAGGAAGGGAAGGAGCCTGGAAGCTTAAAGAGATTCTGAGCTGAAATTGGTAGGACTCCTGATTTCTAGCTCTTGAATGTATCTCTCTGACCCTTTTGGGAAGTAGTTTGAGCCCTCATCGCGTTCCAAAGACTCTGTCAGTAAACGTTTAAACCTTGTCTTCTTCTGTAGATGACAATGTCAATACATTACCCGGACAACGAAACCTCTATCTGAAAGCGTTGATCCAGGAATAAAAGGCTTTAGTTCTTTTGCCAAACATACTATGCTGGCCAGAACCCATTGCCGAGTCTTCATAGAATTTGATTCCAGATTCTAAAGCCCAAAATTTCACTTGTCCTTTTGATCGTTTAGGACCAAGAGAAACATTTGATTAGGAGCAGTTCCATCTTGTCGGAACACGGAATCTGAGGCCCAAATTAGGATCCCATTCTAAGTATAAGATCTCTTACTCTTATCGTATAGAGGTATTGTATAAGATCCCGAAGATCTTAATTCTCTACTATCTCTAATATTCTTTGTCGAGACAGAGTATATCTTTTTACTGTGTTCATTGATAGCATAAAATACCAAGGTGATTCTTCCCTCTGAAAGGGAAGAAAACCATTATGTGGTTCACAGAGGTATCGGAAGAGGACAGTTTCCCCTTTCCATCTAGCACGATCTGCAGCAATTCTATGTCTTTAACATATTTAAAGGAATTATCAAGCTTCCCTTGAAAAATCCTCTCATTCATATTTACTTCTGGTCAGTCTGCACGCAGACAGACTCAGAGTGGATAGGTTTTTCAGGTCCAATATTTATAATAGATTCCGATAAAATCTCTACTCTCTTAGAAAAACCTTCCGACACATGCTGAAAGAAGAACGTGACCTCTGTGAATCCAACCTTTTTATTGCCAAAATGATGCATTCATCTTCTTCCTTTGACGCCCATTTATTTTAATATCTGTTAAGAATATATATAACTAGGGGAATAAAGACTAAAGTTTATTCCCCTATTTAAATTAAAGATGGCGTATCTTGCTACCTCTCTTGTTTCGAGGAAAAGGAAGCAATCTATAAGAAGCTCGTTCATCTTCTGCCTTGCGAAGAGATCTGTGAATACTTTCCGCAGGGTCTGACAACTCTTTCCAATAAATGTTAAACATACGTTAACAGTTATTATCGTCGATCAAAAAGGTTCTCACGGACGTGCAAAATCCCGCATCGAACCTGGTAAGGATCGTTACGTTCCGTGTCTGTTTCCAAATAGGTTAAATCGTGCTCTGCCGAATTAAAATCATTTATAATACCGTCACATTGTGGTAAACAGCATTCATCTAGGAAACTCTTGTAAGGATAGTAGGAACGCTGTAATTAACCACGGTGTGTGCATAAGGCTTAACCGTACCGTTATCTTAAGGTGAATTTTCTACTACATTCTTTCCTCGCCGAGGCAGAGAGAGATCCTTAGCAAAACGAATACGATGTTATTCATGTTTGCCTAAAAAATCCCCTCAATTCGTGGTTAAGTCCCTGATTGTAGGGGGAATATACGGTGAAGCATTCGATCCCTAAAGAGATGTAACCAACCGTTCACGACCGAGAACCGGATGGTACTGGATTGGCTCACAATTACAGCCGTCTCGTTCACTGCCTGGCTGCATTCATTCTGAGTTGCCAGTTACTCCCTTCAATGAATGGATATAATAAAATTATTCTCGAGCCTAAGAAAGCTCTCAATAATGCAAATTTAAGCCAAACAACCTTTGTTAAATACCGAAGCTGAGTAGGTATTGTCGTAACAAACCTTTTAAGCGAAGTCCTTACTAGGAAAATCCTGTAAGGATATAGATAATTCCGTAGCGAACCAGAAAGGCAACTATGGTATGCGTATATGACTTGTCATTCAGTAGTCGTATACAGCAAGCCTTCTACGACACTCTTTCCTTTCCGACATGCAGAGAAAGAATGGAAATCTTACTCTCTTCGTTCATTTCGTCAATAATCCCGAATGAGTATTAGTCGAAAGAGATCGCAAATGACAACCGAGGATCGAAGAGAATCTCTCCAGCTTTTATTATCTTGGAGATAAGTCCGTATTTTACGCCTTTCTTATCTGGAAGAGCCTCTAATCAATGAATGAGAGCTCGTACGAATCTTGTTCAACTTCCAAACGATTGCCCCTGTAAATGGTTGGTTGCATTATTTTTTAGAAGGAGGATGATTTTAATATCCTCCTACTAATACTGAACTAATTCTCACAATTCTGCTCTATCTTCCATTCCTCAAGTTGGGAGAAGATTGAGCAACCGGAGGAGAGCACTTCCTTTCGAAAGGTGAAGGGCTTTTAGCAGTACCGACTCTAACCTGACAAGGGCTACGGCAGCCTGTGCTACATCTTGAGTCCCTGCCTGGAAAAAGCCGAACTTGCTCTTGCCTTTATTGCATTAAGACGATCCTGACAAGGGCGACGGCCGCCTGTGCGACAACTCCCGTCCCTATCAGGAGAAGCCTCGAATGTCTTTCACCTTTCGCCTGGAGGACTCTTGGCGGTTGTCAGGCTCTTCTTGTAGGAGAAAGTGCCTGGCGCTAAGCAGGAGTATCTTGCCTAGAATACTCCTGGCGCCTGGGAGGAGTATCGCGATCGGAATACTCCTCGTCCTCGGAATACTCCTGGCGCCTGGCAGGAGTATCGTGCTCGGAATACTCCTGGCGCCTGGCAGGAGTATCGTGCTCGGAATACTCCTGGCGCCTGGCAGAAGTATCGCTTTCCTAGGAGGAGTATCGTGATCGGAATACTCCTGGCGCCTGGTAGGAGTATCACGTTCCGAATACTCCTGGCGCCTGGGAGGAGTATCGTGCTCGTCGGAATACTCCTGGTGCCTGGCAGGAGTATCGCGTTCCGAATACTCCTGGCGCCTGGGAGGAGTATCGTGATCGGAACACTCCTGGCACCTGGCAGGAGTATCGCGTTCCGATCACGATACTCCTGGCGCCTAGGAGGAGTATCGTGATCAGAATACTCCTGGATCCTAGCAGACGTATCGCGCTTGGAAAGTTTTCTTGTTGGAAAGTTCCGAGCATCTGAAAGGCGATCCTCGCCTGGAAAGTTCTGTACGTCTGGAAGGTTATTTGAATCTGGAATCTTCCGCCTTCTGGATGGTTTCGCTTGTGCGGAAGGTTCTGTGTGCGGAAGGTTCCGATCTCTTGTACATTTGTTCTTGCTTAGAATTCGACAATACTTCCATTTTCGACATAGCCCTCCCTTTCTTCTGAATGAGAAGGACTTCCATTTCCGATGAAGATCCTGGTTCATAGTGCTTCAGGCGCTTTGCGCCTATATTCAGGCCCTTCAGGTGCTTTGCGCCTCGTTTCAGGCGCTTTGCGCCTTGTTTCAGACGCTTTAGGCGCATTGAGCCTCGTTACCGGAGCTTCATGCCCAAGGAGCTAGAAGCTTAAAAGTTATATATATATGTGTAATCACTAAAAGAGATCCATATAATTCATTCGATCAACAAATATTCTTTAATATCTAATTCGTTCTTCTCAGAATAGATATATTTTCATATACATGTACCAATGAGGAATTTATTGAAATAACTATTTCAAACCCCCATGGGATAGAGCCCCCCCCCGTCCAACTGTACGGGGGGACGAACCCGGATAGGGCAATGCCTCTACCGCAACTGTTATCGAATGATGTCTTCCTTTCTCCGTCTCTTCTGAGGTTCCGATAAACAGACGAGATTATCTTGCATCTTCATTTAATCTACGCCGTTGAATGTTTCTTCTCCTTATTCGTCAAGACGATAATAATAAGGGGAACACATTGAATTAGGATGCCTTTCCAATGGCTATCCCTGGCAGTCTGGGACGTCCTACAGAACCTGCCGAGGGGACGCCTGATCGGTGGGGATTCTCTGTAACCTCCGTAAGGCTTTCGACATTCCTTCTCCTCTGGGCCTGTGAGCTTGGAAGAGGTCTAGGCCTGGGAGCGAGACAAGAGCCGATCAGACGCACCCTCTATTGCAATGGGGAACACTATAATCACTTCTTACCTTATAATAGCTCGTATCTTGAGCTACATTCCTTTATCTTCAAATTGCAAATGAATTTGTAGTTTCTGTGAAGTAAGAAGGTGATGAGGAAACTACACTACTAGTACTGTTAATATTCTAACTGCTCGTCAGAACGAGAGACTATTCAAAGCTTCTAAAAAAAACATATCTAGTTCTATGTTTTTCTGACTTCCTCAAATAGGAAAAGTTACCTTATTTTCCTCAATCAAATTCTAACATTTATTACACTTTATCAATGAATAAATATTTATATTTCCCTTTCTTGCAAACTATGTAATTGTCTACCGAAAACTTCGGTAGTTACACATCCTCTATTCTTCGAAAACTTCGAAGTTAATTCATTAAAAGTTATTAAAAGCGTATGCCGAACCACCGATCCAGTACTTCCCTGTAAAAGTTGGCCCAGAAGATCGATGGCGATGAAACACGAAAATCAAATCAGGAGGGAAAGTAAACATATGTTTACATTCCCAGCGACAGAGAGAATCTGATTAGAAAACGGGAATGGTTCCTAGTCCTGCCACCCAGCGGCAGGCCGGTAGATCACCTGACCTACCTGTAGCGTGTGCCGCGAAATTCGAATTTCTGTCGGGGACGACGGAGTCGATAGCTATGTATATATCTGACAGGTAAGTTGAATGTATGAAAATCTAAAATTTTGAGCTGCCACAGAGTTGAAACTCATAGCTATGTAATTATGTGGTAAGTTACTTTTATAAAATTCAGTTTATAAAGGGGAGGACCAAATTGTCCAATGTCAACGGGCGGGAACTCATATTGTTCTATCTTGATTAAATGGTTATGAGAACAAAGCCTACATTACTTGCATGGCTATTCTTTTCCCAGTGTAGCCAATTTTGATAAATTACTTAGAGAAAAATGCTTTACCCCATGGCACAGTAAGGTTAAATAGGGAAAGTATATGGGTGCCACTGACAAGGTTGATCATTTATATTCAACTTAACCTTTCAATAAAAAAATCAGAAACAATATAAACCTATTCGGCATTATATACGTAATTGAAACAGCATTAACTGATGGAATATAAGTTCTAAAATTCAGAATTCTGGTAATGTCAGATAAAAGGTCAGAGTAATTTATTGTTAGAAGGATATGAAAGGAATAAGTATGAAAAACACAGAAGAATTTCAAACCTTATGAATGCACATATGGACAAAAATCAAAAACCTCAAAATGTATCATAGTGTATCCTGCAAAAAAAAAAAAAAAAAAAAAAAAAAAAGCCCAAAATAGAGGTCAAGGAGCTGTAAAAGAAGGCACATAACATACTTTAGCAACCAATCCTTAGAGAGGCCACACCTTTTTGTATCAATCCTTGTTGTGAGTTATATCACACCTACAAGAAGCACTCCCATAGGGACAATGTCACAACTGAATATACCATACAATTACTGTTAATGCCACTCGCAAAAGACCCTAAAATCAAATGGATTTTAAACTGCTTCCATTTTTCAATCATTATCTCTTTTTTAGATGGGCTCCTTTCAAGCTAAAATAATGTTTAATCCATAGTTCTGAAAGATGCTATACAAAATTTTCTAATTAAAATGAAAATACTTCCACTTTCTAAGTCTGAAATGTGCATTTTGCTGAGAATGAGCCAAAAAATTTCTACAGAAAAAAGGTTAATAAAACAAGCTTGTGCACTGCAGACACTTACCCTTGGACAAGCCCATTTTCCTTATAGCTAACTTGGATGAATTTTCCAAATCTACTGGAATTATTGTTGTGGGCTGTTTTGGCATTTCCAAAGGCCTGAAAAAATAAAAAATGATTAACAAAACTATATACATAAACCAAATTTTCACCCACACAACTTACCATTCTTAGTATCTGACAATGAAAGCTAATGTATTTTCAAAATGTGTACGTAAACGTCAGAATAAAGGGCAAATTATAATACCTGATTTATCACAAAATCATAAATGGCCTTAATTTGTGCAACAATGCACCCAGATGAAAAGTGCCATTCAACACCACCAGACCACAAGGTAGGCATCTCTCATCTTTTTTAATCATACTATGTATAGTGTGTATATGCTACCAGTTTTCCTGTTCATAGATTACTAATACCATTGTTCCATTTCTGTCATTCTCTCCCAATCAGCTTGATACCCAGAGCATAGTGAGTTACTTCTTACCTTTTGGCAAGTTATAAACATGTTCAAGGCCTTCACAACAATCTTCAATTTTATCCTGTGATTTTCAGCAAATTTCATCAATGTTTCACTCAAATGCAATAAATTTTAATAATTTCAATACTCAAATAATATTTAAGTTTACGTAATTCTAGTTTGGAGTTTTCTCTTTGATGAATTTTTTGGGCTGTTTGGAATAACTTTCAATCTCTACCATGTTCTAATTGTAGTTTTGGTTTGCTCTGTTGCAATTGCATAACTTTTTCCCCCTGCCAGAGTAATAGTTACCTTTAGTTCTCAGTTTTGTCACAGCTCATTACGTGACTCTACTGTCCTGATGTCTTACAAAGTTTACTGCATCTTAAGAGTCGTGAATTGTTTTGTAACTTTGTGTTCATTTTGTCTCTACATACTGGTACGGATAAGGGCAGTAGGTTCAAAAGTACTTTTATCTAAGTAATCCTTGAATGAGGATCTCATGTACAGTGCCTTTTATGAAGGGGCTAACAGCATCTGATCATTCTCCTATCCTGACTTCTCAAATTTGTTCCCATTCTTATTTTTCCAGTTCTCCTCAGTCCCCACCAAGAAAGTCAAGTTTACTTTTGTCAATTTTTCTTAAGTTGTATTTTGACTGAGATACTTCACTATCACAATTGATCCCTGGTCGTCTTTTACTGCAAAGAGCACCCAGATTTGCTGAACAGCCACATCAATATGCAGTAAATGTGCATTGCTGTCGAACTTCTCAGTTCCAGAGGTCCATTAGTATTTCTCAAACAGTCTCCCTGAGGATGTTGTGTAATTTGGACCTCAAAGTTCCAGCAAAGATGTAATGCATTACTACCCAAAAGCAATTCTTATATTTTAAAATTTACTTATGTTTTATTTATTAATTTGTTAGTTTTTCTTTTCTAATAACTGATCTCTCTCTCTGTATTTCCTATTAGCTTTTGTAACTTCTTTCAAATGAACACCATATTCTTTGGAAGCCTGAGTTTCAAGTCAATGGTCCATGTGGGCTTGTTCCATAGGAATAGGGTTTATCTTCTTAATAATAATACACTAATAATCATATCTATTACACTAGCTGTCCCATTACCTGCTCAATCTTTAAACTTATGGTTACAGTCACATTATGAATTTAGTACTGTAATAGTTTGTATTGAGCAATTAGTGAAAATATTCAAATCGATGTACATCCAGAATAGCATAAGCACTTTATAGTAACTACTTATTATGAGAACTTTTGTTAAAACCTGGCATTAAAAGGTAAATCCAAATAAAATTGCATTTTTATAATAAAAATGTTATTGTCATGATACAATAAAGTTTTATGCATACTTACCTGGCAGATATATACTTAGCTATAGACTCCGTCGTCCCCGATAGAAATTCGAATTTCGCGGCACACTCTACAGGTAGGTCAGGTGATCTACCGCCCCGCCGCTGGTGGCGGGAATAGGAATCATTCCCGTTTTCTAAGACAGATTTTCTCTTCCACCTGTCTCCTGAGGGGAGGTCGGGTGGGCCATACACTGTATATATCTGCCAGGTAAGTATGCATAAAACTTTATTGTATCATGACAATAACATTTTTATGCATTCAACTTACCAGTCAGATATATACTTAGCTGATTGGCACCTTTGGCGGAGGGTAAGAGACAGCTAATCTACTGAAATAGACAGGAAACAACATATGTTGTAGGTAATAAAATTAAAAACCTTGATTCCTACCTGTGTTAGCGAAAGACTTCATGGCTACTGCCTAGGAGCCCGTATCGCTTCAAGAGCCTCAGCGAGGTAGTGACCTCATGCTAAGAGTTCTTGATGGTCTGTTACCGGGGTCTTACCCACTTACGCTTCAGAACCTTAGGATCTTTGTCAATGGGGTCCTATCCCCTTACATGACAAAACACCTTGCCTATTGGCATGATCATAGAGCACGACACTAATCCCGATCACCTGATCCTTATTGGGGTTAGTACTACGATTGAAAGGAGTCATCCCCGAACATCCTTTCAAGCAACCCACAACTCAACAACAATATTAAAACTAATTATTAAAAATATTAAAAACAAATTTAAGGATCAGCGTCTGCTCCATTTCCCAGCATAGTATCCGCTGATACATAAGGTCCAAGAGCGAACATTTATCGTATGTTATTCTAACATCCTTTAAATAGTGGGATGCAAATACTGAATTGCACCTCCAATAAGTTGCTGCTAAAATGTTTCTCATGGACATATTCTTCGTAAAAGAAAGGGAAGTTGCCACAGCCCGGACTTCGTGAGCTTTCACTCTCAGCAGCTTTAAAGAGTTCTCTTGGCAATTCCTATGAGCTTCGGTAATTACATTTCTGACAAAGAATGCCAGTGCGTTCTTTGACATCGGTCTATTGGGGTTTCTTACCGAACACCAAAGACCTTGTCGACATCCCTGAAGCTGTGTCTTCTTTTCTAAATAAAATTTTAAGGTCCTGACTGGGCAAAGGGACCGATCCAACTCTCTTCCTACCAGAGAAGAGAGTCCCTTGACTTCGAAACTTCTAGGCCAAGGTTTAGAAGGGTTCTCATTCTTCGCTAGGAAAAGATCCTGGAAAGAAATGACAGCCGAGTCTTTTCTAAATCCCACCCGAGAGTCCAAAGCATGCAATTCACTGATCCTCTTAGCAGTTGCTAGAGCCAACAGGAATATGCATTTGCTAGTAAGATCTCTGAATGAGATTTTATCTATAGGTTCGAACCTGTCCGACATCAAGAACTTTAGGACAACGTCCAGGTTCCAACTCGGGGGAATCGATGATCTCAATTTCTTAGTCTCGAAAGACCTGATGAGATCATGAAGATCCTTATTATTCTCGAGATTCAGCCCTCTGTTTCTAAAAACAGCTGAGAGCATGCTCCTATATCCCTTAATAGTTGATACGGCCAATTTGGATTCTTCTCTTAAGAAGAGGAGAAAATCCGCGATTTCGGTTACAGAGGTATTGGAAGAGGACAGCTTCTTCGACCTACACCATCTACGGAAAACTTCCCACTTCGATTGGTAGACCCGCAGGGTAGAGGCTCTGCGGGCTCTAGCAATTATAGTTGCCACTTTCTTTGAAAAGCCTCTCGCTCTGACCAGTCTTTCGATAGTCGAAAGGCAGTCAGGGAGAGACTTTGGGTGTTTTTGTGGAACCTCTCGAAGTGGGGTTGTCTGAGCAGATCTGTCCTGCGTCCTGGTAGAGATCTGGGGAAGTCCCACCGTCCATTCCAGTACCTCTGTGAACCAGATTCGGGAAGGCCAAAAGGGAGCAATTAGAGTCATTCTCATTCCTTCCGATGCCACAAATTTTCTTACTACTTCCCCCAGCAATTTGAATGGGGAAAGGCGTATGCATCTATGCCTGACCAATCCATGAGGAAGGCATCGATCGCTGTGGCTCTGGGATCTTCTTCTAGCGAGCAGAAGTTGTCTATTTTCCTGGAGAGGAACGTGGCAAACAGGTCGATCTGGGGTCTCCCCCAGAGTGACCATATTTGTCTGCAGACTTCTGAGTGGAGCATCCACTCTGTCGGGAGAACCTGGTTCTTTCTGCTCAATCTGTCTGCCCTTAGGTTTTTTACTCCTTGGACAAACCTTGTACGCAGAATAATGCCCCGTTCCTCTGTCCAGGTTAATAGAGCTCTCGCTATTTCGTTCAGAGAGAAAGAGTGAGTGCCCCCTTGATTCCGGATGTAAGCCAGAGCTGTGGTGTTGTCGGAATTGACTTGAACTACCGCCTCTCTGACTTCCGCTTCGAAGTATTCCAGGGCTAGATGAATTGCCAGGAGTTCCTTCGCATTGATGTGCAGAGTAGTTTGTTGTCTGGTCCAAACACCTGCTACTTCCTTTGGACCCAGTGTTGCTCCCCAACCTGTTTCCGAGGCATCGGAAAACAACACTCGGTGAGGGTTCCGAATCAAGAGGGACACCCCTTCGTTCCTTGTTAATGGGGTTAACCACCACTTTAGGTCTGATTTTATCCCCTGTTGGATGGGAAAAATGTCTGACAAGTCTCCTGTCTTTTGACTCCACATCCTCTTTAGATAAAATTGCAGAGGTCTGAGATTTAATCTTCCCAGAGAAATGAACTGCTCTAACGAGGAAAGGGTGCCCAGCAGACTGAGCCATTCCCTCGCCGAGGTCCGTTCTTTCCCTAAGAAGTTCGAGATCTTTTCTAAGCCTCGAGTAATTCTGTCTTGAGATGGAAACGCCCGAAAACCCCGAGAATCCATCTGTATCCCCAGATAGACTATGTTCTGTCTGGGGATCAATTGTGATTTCTCGAGGTTCACGAGCAGTCCCAGAGATTTTGTCAAGTTCAAAGTCTTCTCCAAGTCCTTCAAGCACTGAATTTCCGATTTTGCTCTTATTAGCCAATCGTCCAGATAAAGGGATATATTTATCCCCTCTAGATGTAGCCATCTCGCAACGTTCATCATTAGCCTCGTGAACACTTGAAAGGCCGAAGCATAGGGCTCTGAATTGGTATACTTTCCCCTGCATCATGAATCGGAGATATTTCTTCGATGATGGATGCAGGGGGACATGAAAGTATGCATCTTGTAGATCTAAGGAGACCATCCAATCTCCTGGACGAAGAGCCGCAAGAACCGATTTTGATGTTTCCATAGAGAACTTTGTGTTCTCCACAAATCGGTTCAATGCGCTCACATCCAGGACCGGTCTCCACCCTCCCGAGGATTTCGGAACCAGAAAAAGACGGTTGTAGAATCCTCGGAATGCGGATCCCGAACCACTTCGATGGCCTCCTTTTGCAACATCTGTTCTACCAGTTGCAATAATGCTTCTTTCTTGGCAGGGTCCCTGTATTGGGCTGACAGTTCCCTCGGGTTGTTCGTAGTCAAGGGAGGTCTGTCTCGAAATGGGATCATATATCCCTTTGTTACCACGGAAAGGGACCAAATTTCTGCCTGTCTCCGAGCCCATTCTTCGGAAAATTTCCGAAGTCTGGCTCCTACCGGTGCTTGAAGGACTGTTGTCTCATTTAGCTCTCTTGATAGGTCTGAAGGAAGGCCTACCTCTCTTCTGCACTCCTCTCTTCTTAAAAGAGGGTCTGGCCGAGGTACTTCCTCGAAAGGGCTGTTGAGGAGCCCGAGTCTCTCTCTTAATAGGACCCGAAGTCCTCGATTTCTTTGCAGATTGGGCCAACAGATCTTGTGTGGCCTTTTCTGTCAAAGAATGAGAAATATCTTTTACAAGATTTGAAGGAAACAATTGGTCCGACAGAGGAGCATACAGAAGAGATGACCTCTGAGTAGGAGTAACTGCTTTCGTCAGAAAAGAGCTAAATAAGACTCTCTTCTTCAGAATACCAGTACCAAACAGAGAGGCCACCTCTCCTGATCCATCCTGAACCGCCTTGTCCATACAGGAAAGAACACTATGAAGGACTTCTGGACTAAGAGATTCCTCCTCTTGTGTCTTTTTTGGCCAACACCCCAAGGGACCAGTCTAAGAAGTTAAAAACTTCTAAGACATTAAACAATCCCTTGAGGAGATGGTCCATCTCAGAAGTCCCCCATGTGATCTTTGCTGATGACAAGGCTTGTCTCCTAGACGAATCTACCAGATTCGAAAAATCTGCTTCGGCAGTGGACGGGAGAGCTAGACCCCGTGGTTTGCCCGTCTCGTACCAAATTCCCTTCTTCCCTGATAGTCTGGAAGGAGGGCAGGTAAAGACTGTCTTCCCCGCCTTCTCCTTGGATTCCAACCAATTTCCTACGAATCGGAGAGCCTTGTTCATGGAAATGGTTGGCTTCATTTTAATAAAAGATGATAGTTTCGGGACCTTCGTGCTTGTAAACAAGGACCTTGGAGAAGGAGGAGCAGTAGGCTTAAAGAGTCCCCAAACTCTTGAAGTAAGAGGGCTGCCAGCGTCTTGTAATCTGCCACAAACCCGGAACCGAGTGATTTTCAGAGTCCGAAATCTCTTCCAAATCCAATTCCGAAGAGGATTGTTTATTTCCAGTAGGAGACTGGCCTCTTGCAACATCCACCCCACTCTCGCAAGAACGACGACCGCTTGTGCGATAACTTGCGTCCCTACGAGAGATAGGTTGATCCTGCAAAACGACCTTATCCTTCTCCTGGCAAGAGCGATGGCCGCTTGTGCGACACCTTTCTCCTCTGTCAGACGAAGGATGTCCTCTCCTATCGCTTTCTCCGGAACGACCTATGTCCTGACAAGGAATACGGCCGCTTGTGCGACAACTAGAGTCCTTGTCAGGTAAAGGTTTATCCTTCCGAAAGCCAAACAAATCTTCCTGGCTTAATTGTCTTTTGGAAGAAGTCCGTCTCTTATTTGTCACTTGTGGCTCATTGCGCCGGGTTGACGCTCGTGATTCCTTGCGCCAAGCTGGCGCTTCTAGCGCATTTCGGCAGAGTGGCGCTTCTGGCGCATCTGGCGCCTTTCGGCAGGGTGGCGCTTCTTGGCCGCCATTCTGGCGCCCTTTCGGCAGGGTGGCGCTTCTGGCGCATCTGGAGCCTCTGGCGCATTTCGCCAGTCTGGCGCTTCTGGCGCATTTCGCCAGGCTGGCTCTTCTGGCGCATATGGCGCATCTGGCGCTTCTGGCGCATTTCGCCAGGCTGGCTCTTCTGGCGCATATGGCGCATCTGGCGCTTCTGGCTCTTCTGACTCGTATGGAGTCTCAAACTCATCTGGCGCATCTGGCGCATTGCGCCAGGTTGGCGTTTTTGGCGCATTCTTCATACTCCTCCGAGTATAAGCCGAAACTTCTGTTTCTTCTTTCTTTCCCTTCGTCTTCTTTATAGGAAGGAAAGAGTCCTTTCTCCTGGGAGTTTCCTTAGTAAAAACTCCTACTAAGGCCGAAAGTTGCTCCTGCACATTTAGGATAATCTTTGCAGCCGCACTCTCTTTTTCCTTCCCTGATTCAGGTGAGGGATGTCTAGAAACGGAAGGAAACTCCGATTTCCGTTTAGGAACCAATCTTCTTTTCTTCTTTTCACAAGGTGATAGATCGGAGAAAAGCTCAGGGCTTGAATCCAAAGTTGGAGCCTTCCAACTTCTCTTTAAGGGGCGTGACAGTTCATCAGAACTCCATCCCCTTACATTCGGTGAAGAATCTGACGAAGAAAAACACTTCTTTAGGATGCTTTTTCGATAGCGATCCTTGGCAGTTCGGGTCGTCACAGAATCTGCCGAGGGGACGCCTGATCGGTGGGGATTCTCCGTAACCTCCGTAAGGCTTTCGACATTCCTTCTCCTCTGGGCCTGTGAGCTTGGAAGAGGTCTAGGCCTGGGAGCGAGACAGAGCCGATCAGACGCACCCTCCACTGCACTAGGGACACTTAATTCACTATCACTGTGCTTACCTTTCAACGTCAGCATTTGACGTTCCATCCTTTGTAGCGCAGCTTTAAGATCTGCAATTTCCGTTGCCGGATTTGCAGTCTTAGTACTAGAGGAAGAAGATAGAGGTTTAGGGTTAGGTGTTAATTTAATAGGCTCGTTAGAGCGAGACCTACTTACGCTTCTGGAGGAAGCCTTCCTAGCCCTATCCATATCTAATTTCCTTAAATATGAATTTAAATTCTTCCATTCTTCCTCATTCATATTTACACATTCATCACAGGTGTTAGAAATTGAACATTCATTCCTTCTACACCCCTTACAAACTGTGTGAGGGTCTACCGAAGCTTTCGGTATCCTCACCATGCATCCCTCATTTACACACTGTCTTCTAACCGTAAAGCTAGAATCCGACATCATGAGAAATATCCAAAACCAAGTCCAAAAAACAGTCCACGAAAGAGTATGCCAAACCAAAGATCCAATACGTCACCAAAATAACCGGCTTAGAAGATCAATAGCGATGAAAAAATACGAAAATCAAATCAGGAGTAACAACAACAATGTTGCTGTCACGGCCGATAGAGAAAATCTGTCTTAGAAAACGGGAATGATTCCTATTCCCGCCACCAGCGGCGGGGCGGTAGATCACCTGACCTACCTGTAGAGTGTGCCGCGAAATTCGAATTTCTATCGGGGACGACGGAGTCTATAGCTAAGTATATATCTGACAGGTAAGTTGAATGCATAAAACATAGTTTTAATTATACTTACCCAGTAATTACATAGCTAGAGGTTCCACTTATACAGCAGCAAGAATTCAGAATTTTGCGGATAACTTTTCCCACTTTTGTGTAGGCGGCCCACTACCGCCGCACTACTGTTTCAATTTAATGCATATTTTGAAGTAGTATATATCCATGTCTCCAACTTCCTTCAATGTGGGAATCTGCTATGTAATTGCTGGGTAAGTTACATAATTAAAAATGACATTTTTATAATAAAAGTTTTAATTATACTGACCCAGTAATTACATGACCAGAGCCCTCCCTCCTCCCCACTGATGAATGTAAGACATGAACAAAATTGAGCTTGCTGCTCAGTCATTCTTATTCTCCCGCTAGCGGGCGGGACTTGCCGCCTACACAAAAGTGCAAAGTGTTATCAGCGAAATTTTGAATTCAAGCTGCTGTATAAGTGGAACTTATAGCTGCGTAATTAGTGCTGGGTAAGTATAATTAAATCTTTGATTTATTATTAAAAAAAAGCATAATAGTTGCCTGCATGGAACTATAAACATGGAATGTAAATGCAGCCATCCTTTGGTGTAGATAATCACTATTTTCATGCGATTCACCTGATTGCGGCCATTTACTTTGATTTACGCTATTATCACGTAGCCAGGCTCCACAGTCAGGCATTGCAGGGTAGAAGTTCATCAGAAATGCAATAAACTTCTCTTCAAGGGGCAATAATATTCAGTATTATGAGTTCAGCTTTTGTACATTTAGCATAAAATTATCTACAAATTCTATAATTTAGTGGTAAGCCAGCCTGTATCACAATGCCCACCTTGGAGTGTAATCTGTTAATTTTCCCTGACAATATATAGTTATCTACGACATTTATTGCATTATGTTAAATTATATTTAGTAGTACACATTATTCAATCTAGTAATTTCTGTTTACATGACAACACATTTTAAATTTACCTAAAATTATTAGTATTGGTGGCTCACACTTAGCCTATGAATGACGAAAATTACTAAATTTCTTTTAAGGCAATTGTTCAATGATGTCTAATGAATTGTCTACTATGTAAACATCATCAATGTAAACATTTTTGGCCTAAGTGAAGGGCATATAATACCAGACTTACCTACTTTTTTGGGGGGACAAAACTAAATCAGCAGCTCACAAGAAGCCTATGAATGACGAACAGTCAGGAATTACTTCTAAGGCAATTGTTTAATAATGTCTAGTGAATAGCCTGCACCTTACATTTTTATTATTGCAAGCTAATTATTTCCTGCGCCTTATTAACAACACTGATATATGTAAAATCTTGGCTAACTTAAGTTACACAATTTACTACTCTCCAGGAAAAAACAAAATTGGCAACTCACAAGGAGCCTACGCAAAAATGGATAAGAGTTATCTAGATTTTAGTCTAAAAGAATGATGAAACATACAAATATTACTTTGAGGCAATAAACGGTTTTCGAGTGTTATTCTTGGAAAACCCCCTTCAATAATTAAATAATAAGGCAAAACTATATACTGAGGGTTTACAAGAATGAAACCCCAGTAAACAGAAAGACAATGCAAAGTTTAGCTTAAAGGAATGACATAACATAAAATAATTACTTTTAGGCAGAACTATTATCATCGGCTTGCAAACATGAACAAAAACTAGTTGATTAATCAACAAAACAAGGAAAAACTCATACTGAGACTTCATTAAAGGTTACTAAATATGCATTCCAGTGGGAAAGCTCACCACTGAAATCCAGGTAATAACCAGAAAATAATGAACAAGCTCTAACCATCATCAGTGTTTACCATACAACGGCAGCAACAAAACTGAGCTTGCTGCTCACAGTCGTTACTATTCTACGTGAAACTTTGAATTCAAGCTGCCATATAAGTGGAACTTATGGCTATGTAATTACTGGGTAAGTTACATAGTAATTAAAAATGTAATTTGTTATGGCATTACACTACATTAAAAAGGACACTATGGCTTACCTCTAAAACAGGCCCAGAGCTTAAAATAGTTTGCTCTACTCCGCTTCCATGCGAACCCTTTTGGCTAAGCATTGTAAGATGGTGAAGTAGAAACAGTGTGGATTCAGTCTTCCCACTTCCACTTTCACCACTGATAACTATGCACTGATTACGACGCTGTTTAATCATGGTAGAATAGGCAACATCCGCAATAGCAAAAATATGGGGAGGGAGTTCACCCAGTCTGTGATTCTGGTACAGTTTAACATACTTTGGATTATAAATGGGGTAGTATTTAAATGGATTAACAGATATTAAAATGGACCCCACATAAGTATAAATATAACCACGCTGGAATCGGGCCCGTAGATTCTCTAAAAGGGTTTGCTCTGTTAAGTTGGGTAACTGGCAAAGGTCTGGATATTCCTTGTCCTTGGGTTGGTATAAGAACTTGTAAAAGTAGTCTCTGATGAGCTGGGAGTCAAGCTGATTTGGTTCTGCCCACAAGGAATCAGAGGACATCTTTTCCCGTAGGCAAAATCTGTAAGAGAAAAAATACAGTATATGTACTGTAAGGAAAACATTCACTATGCAAATTTTGATTTCACAAAAACAAATACACATTTCAGCCAAGTGTTATTCAATGAAATATAAAATAATACAGAATACATTACAAATATAATTAAAACTTATACATCTAAATAAAAAGAAAGAAAGGAGGTAAATTATGAAAAAATTTAGAGAGACAATGGAAGAATTGCAATGAGACAAGACACAATGGAGCAGGCATACTCATAGATTTGAAATGTCTGAGGACTTCATAGATTCATCACAATCAAAGAGAGAAGTCAAGCCAGATTTCTGGGACAGGTTATCAGATACAGTGGCAAAGGTGCCAAAGTCAAGAGGGGATACTCGTGGGAAGACACCTAAATGACCATATGTAAACATGCAGTTAGTTTTAAGGATGAAAAAGGAAGATAAAGGTTACGAAAAAGGAATCACTCTTTTTACCACACCCAAGGATTATAACTGAAACACCAAGTAGTTACATTATGATGAAAGATACAGATGGCATAAAAAATAACCAAATTATAAAAGGTGAGACATACAGGCAGTCCTTGTTATCGGCAGCCTCAGTTATTGGCAATCCGGTTTTATGGGGCTTATCTAGTGACCAAAATCTGCTATTTTCGGTTCTATGTGCCAATTACTGCTCATCGGCACTGATAATCAGGTATTGATGCCAATGTCCATTTATCGGCCGCAAAATGCAGTTATTGGTGCTGAAAATTGTCAGTGATTTTCACTTATCATCATGTTGGAATGGAACCTCCCCCTGATAACCGGGAGCTGCCTACTCTACAATTGGCAAACTATGTATACATCTCCCAAATCATTTCCTGCCTTTCCTGAAGACCTATGGATTCCCAAGGATCCCTTCTTCTGAGTCCCCTTACAAGAAGTCTGGCATTCTCATGCCAAGGCCCAGATTCATGTGTATGTAGTTTGTATGTGTCAAAACTTAGACAAGAGGTTGTACTTTACCAGAATTTGTAGTGTATCTATGCATATATTTTCCTTATCTATGTAAGTGGAAATGCATATTTTATGAAAGGAAGGTATTATGTTTTGTTATGTTTGTACAGTACTCGACAAGATATTAGGCTTCTTAGTGTCAAGTGGCCTAATATCTTGTTGAATTTTGAATTAAAGGAAAAGTTGTGAAGAAATTTCGTCAGTGCATCAGGCAGCCTACAGCACGTAGAGAAACGGGTGGAGCTTGGACACTGACCAGGAGAGAGTGCTCAGTCACTTGCTTGGAGGTTTAATAAGCAGCTATATATATTTTTTGGTCAGCATTCACACCGCAATTTTTGCCTGCTATATGTCACTTTATTGCCCCGTGACCTTAATATGGGCCAAGACAGTGATTTGAGTCAACATATAATAGCAGAGGTATGTTGTTGAAGCAATCTGGCATTAGAACAAAGCAGATATTGGATCAGCTAGCTGGTTGTGAGGAGGCATTCAGTTCGATGCTGGGTTGCCAGATGTAACGAAGGTAGCAACCATAATATGTATTCCATCTCAGAAAAAGTGCCTTTGTATGCCTAGAAGACTACTGATCAAAGTTTGACTGTTCCCAAGCATAAATTATAAAGTAATTGACACATAAGAAGAGTCAAACTTCAATCAACGGTCTTCTTAGGCATACCAGAGCACTTTTTCTGAGACGGAATTTCATGGTTGCCACCTTCGTTACATCTGGCAACCCAGCGTCAAACTGAATGCCTCCTCACAACCAGCTGATCTGATATCTGCTTTGTTCTAATGCCAGATTGCTTCAACAACATACCTCTGCTATTATCTGTTGACTCAAATCACCGTCTTAGCCCATATTAAGGTCACGGGGCAATAAAGTGACATAGTAGGCAAAAATTCAAGCAAGTGACTAATGCACTGACAAAATTTCTTCCCAACTTTTCCGTTCCTTCAAAAGCAACAAGATATTAGTATCTTGTCGAGTACTGTATTTAGTTAGGAGAAGCGATGTGTTTAGTTACTTCATGTATTAGTTTGTAAGTATGCGTGTATGTAATAGCTTAACTGCTGACTGTCGGTTGTTTTTTGTTGGTCCGGTAGTTAGGCGTTACCAGAGTGTAAGATTGTGCGAAAATGGCTCACGGACTCAGCCATAATTAAGACAACGAGAAGTCATTGTGATCTCTGAACCATAAACATTAAAGTATTCTCTGTTTAAAGTTTGTTTGGGGAAAGTGCCTTTAGGGGATATGCATATCTAAAATAAGGGTACTAGTTTTCTTGTGAGGTGCTTTGATTGAGAGTTACAAAGTACAGACTGTGTTGGAAGCCAGTTTCATATAATTCAGGCTAGGATAGCGATCTCGTCATTCACAACAATGAATGCATCATTCACAATCACAGTATGTTAACATTTAGGTACTTATGGTATACACAATGAAATGTCACATCTCGAATGGCAATTAAAATGAGTATAGTAATCTGGTGTTGTAGTGTAGGTCTTAGGCTACGATTTGGTTATTCACATTTTAAGTCACCTATGGCTATACGATCCCTTGTGATTTGGAATGCTCTACTTATTACTAAGCAAGTGGTAATAGTATGCAACATGGCAGATAAAATTCAATAACCAGGTTACTTCATATGTTGTACAACCGTCAGACTACAGAAGACAATTTTGTCACTTTGCCATAATAATTAAATAAATGCATTACTACTAACATTGCTTCTCCAAATAAGCTTTTGGAAATACATATGTAGTTAGTATAAATTTGGATGGCGCAGTGGAGAAAGACTCATAGTCAAGGTTCTTTATGCCCAAATGGTGAGAAAGGATTCTAAACTGTAGCGGAGAATGGAAGATGCTGAACCTCTAGAAGCCATGTTAGTCATGGAATCAATGAATGTAACCAGGTTTCTATCTCCATTAATAACATGGACTGCCATTGAACACAAAAAATTCATTAGATGCCTTGAAGACCTAAACATCAAGGCACAGAACATGTACAAAGCTCTCTAAAGCCTCCACTTCTTGACTAAATGCATTTAGTAAGAAACAAGTTAGATGAATGTGAGCAGTGTAGAAATATAAGCAAAGAATGAGAACAATAGTGACCTTGACCCAATCCTATTCATCTTATCATTTTCCTTTAAAGGAAAACTAAGGTAATGGTGCATGAGGCTTTAAAATAACGGATTAAAACCAAATTGTGGATCAGCTTGCCATACTTCTTGGAGAATAAGATGGCACAATTTCAAGTCATTGGAACTTTACCAGAAATAATGGGAAGGCACAATTTCATTTCATTGGAACCTTACCATTGAAAAATGAGATGGCAGCTTCACTTCATTGAAACCTCACCAGGGGAAAACAAGGTGGGACAATTTTGCAACTTCAGTACCTCCATGATGGATATGAAGGTGGCACAAATTTGTCACAAGAACCTAATGCAGAACAGAGTGGCACAGTTTTCATCTTCAGTGGCCCAATGATAGTGACCAGGATGGCACAATTTTGTCATTGGAGGCTCACTCATATAGAATAAGGTGGCAAAATTATACATCTTCAGTATCAAAATGACGGAGAACAAGGTGGAACAGTTTCATATCTATACGTAAAGCCTTAATGATGAAGAACAGCATGGTATAATTTTAATTTTAGCACCTCAATAGTAAAGAATGTGGTGCTGCAATTTAACATTATTGGTACCTCAATGGAGGAGACTAGAGGCACAATTTTTAAAACATCTACACCTCAAAATTTTAGAATAGGGCAGAATCAATGGTTGAAAATATTAAGAAAATGTAACATTATTGGACACATTAATGGTTGAGAATAGGGTAGCATAATTTTATGCCATTGGAATGTCAATGGCTGAGAACATGGTGGCATAATTTACTATGATCAGAACCCAGAGTTTAGTATAGTGGCATAATTTACCATGATCAGAACCCAGAAATTTGAGAGTATGGTGGCATATATTACATCATACAAATCTCTTCTTCTTCCCCACTGTTAACCGTACATTAAGGGGTCTTGCCTAATAAGCCTTTTCCCCTGCCTTCTGTCAAAAGCATCATTGTCCACCAAACCTCTTCTCTCCATATCTTCCTTCACTTTATCTCACCATCTAATTCTCTGTCTCCCTCTTGATCTTCTTCCTATAACAGGTTCCTCCGGAGCCTCTTCACTCCCTCCTTATCACCCATCTTCAACACATTCCCATACCATCTCAATTGTGACTCTCTTATCACCTCTGTAATCTTTATTACGTCATCATTTTCCAATCTCTCAAGCAGCAATATTCCCATAATCCACCTCAGCATTCTCATCTCTGTTCTCTAAAGCTTTACTTCCTCTTTTCTTCTTAGAGCCCATGTTTCTGCTCCATACATTAACACTGGTCCTATCACTGTGTTATATATCTTGACTTTCAACTTGATTGGCATTTTCTTATCACATACCACTCTAGCTACCTCTCTCCACTTCCCCCATGCAGCTTTTATCCTACTGTCAACTTCAGCCTCACATCCTCCTTCTTGGCTTGAAGTATATCCTAAGTATCTAAACTTTTCTGCCCATTTTATAATAGAGCCTCTTCTTTCTGGTACAGTAGTGCCTCAGGTTACAAAATTAATCCGTTCCAAAGCGGCCTTCGTAACCTGATTTTTTTCGTATCTAGAACTACGTTTTACAGGTAAATTGCCTAATTCATTCCAAGCCCTACAAAAACACCACAGTAAATTTTATAATAAAGCTAAATTGACCAATAAACAATTAAAAACAACAATTTAGACCATTCAATACCTAACCTAACCATGACTGTACCTGTAAATAAAGTGTATTAGTGTACAGGGTACATGAAATACTGTACGTACATGTACTACATACATATGTAATAAAATGTGGAACCTTACCTTTCGAGTGAGGCGATGTCTGAAAGTGGCAACAGAGGAGGAGGACAAATGGCAGAAAACATGTACACTTAACTTTACGAAACACATTAAAAAAATGGCAGAAAACATTAACACTAAACTCTACGAAACACATTAACAAATGGCAGAAAACATTAACACTTCTTGATTATCTCCATCTTCGTCTCCATAGAAAGCACCCTCTTCTTTCTGTGAACTTCAGCAACATTCTTGGGACCCATGGCTAATAACGTAAGTAAAAGTTAACACACAACACGATAAAGTAACTTACAGTACAACGAAAGCGAAATCACTAACACAAATTTACGTTAGCAAACAAAATCTATGTGAACGAACAAATTCCAGGTGTTTACGATAATGCTGCCGCAACGAAATGGTCAAGGAACGCCTTTACATGGATGCATGATGGAACAGATGCTGACCAATAGGAGAGCAGGATCTTTTGGCAGTGACTAGCATCAGGAACCAATGGGAGAGCGGGAGGATGGTGGCGAGTCTACCGAGTTGGCGGCATGAGTGTTTTAAAATTGTTCTCAGCGGCCTGGGCGAATCTTGGACTTTACAATAAATACACCCTTTCACAAACTGAATTATTTTTGTACACAGAAGCAAGAAAATCTTCGTCTTTGCCTTCGTAACCTGAATTTTTCATACATAGGGACTTTTGTATGTAGGGGTATGACTGTATTACTATTCTGTCTCTATCTTCTTTTATATTACATCATGCAAATCTGAAGGGTTGAAAATAAAAGCATAATTTTATATCATTGGAATCTGAATGGTTGAGAAAACAATGGCATAATTTTACATCCATTATTTAATATCACCACTCTCAAAGTTTAAGAACAGGATAACACAGTTTTATGTTATCAGACTCCCAATGGTTGCAAATGGGTAGCATAATTTTGTCCCCAGAATGACTAGGGTTGAGAATCAGATGGCATAATTTTACACAATTGGAATTGGAATAGTTGAGAACAGAATGATATAATTTTATATCATTGCAATCTCACCAGTTGAGAATAAGATGTAATATATTAGGCATATTTTTGATTTTGTGAGCTGAGAATAGGACGGTATAATTTAACATCAGAATCTAATGGTTCAGAACAGGATGGTGTATTTTTAATATCAGAATCTGAAAACTGGATGGCATCATTTTAAATCATTGGAATTCCAACAGTTGATAGTAATTGGCATCATTTTATGTCTCTAGGGTTGAAAATTGGATGAGATAATAAACTTTTGCACATTGGCTGTAACCACCTAAGGTCCATGAAACTTCTGTCCCCTAGCACCCCAGCCTAGATCCAACATGTCAGAGAAGTACTCTAGGTCTGGGATCACAGGAAGCAGAGACTTTTCTTCTGTCAACCTGTCTGCAAAATTCCACCAATGCAGGTCCTCCTTGATCTCCTGCATTGCCGGAAAGAAGAGCAAATCTTGATGAATCCCCTGATCCTAACTGACCCTTAGGAAAAACTGTAGGGCTCTCATGTGCTGCCTTCCCAACCTGACAAATTGCTCCATGGATGCCAAGGTGCCTAGCAGACTCGTCCATTGGGTGGCTGAGCAATTTTGAAGGGAAAGAAAAATGATATTGTTATGTTACAATAAAGTTTCATACATACTTACCTGGCAGATATATACAATTAAAGGCCCACCCAGCCTCCCCGCAGGAGACAGGTGGAAGAGAGAAAATATGATAGAAAACGGGAATGGTTCCTAGTCCTGCTGCCCAGGGCAGGCCGGTAGATCACCTGACCTACCTGTAGCGAGTGGCGCGAAATTTGAATTTCTGTCGGGGACGACGGAGTCTTAGCTATGTATATATCTGCCAGGTAAGTATGTATGAAACTTTATTGTAACATAACAATATCATTTTCATACAATCAACTTACCTGTCAGATATATACATAGCTGATTGGCACCCTTTGGTGGAGGGTAAGAGACAGCTACTTATGGAATAGACAGGTAAACAACATATGTTGTAGGTATAAATAAAACCTTGGTTCCTACCTGATAGGTGGTAGACTTCGTGGGTGTTTGCCCAGTAGTCTGCATCACCTCAAGAAACTTTAGCGAGATATATGATCTATGGCCAAGAGTTCTTGTGGGTCTGCCGAAGGGGTCTTATCCGCTTACTCGGCAGAGCCTGAAAGGACTTTGTCAATGGGTGTTGATCCACTTATATGACAATACACCTTATGAAGGAGCACACAACCAATCCCGACCACCTGATCCTAACCACATGTTAGAAATAAAGATTGTTCCAAGTTATCCCCGAACTCTTCACAACAACCATAACTCAAAAAACACACTACGCACACATACATAATTTTCTAAAAAAAAAAATTTTTACTCATCTAATTAGATATGACAAGAGTCTCTTACTGAACAACATAGACGGCCGCCCGTGCTAAACCAAGTCCTTCTTGTTAGAAGAGACTCCAGACCATATCTAAAAAGAAGGAAAGTATATACTTAAGGATTGGTGTCGGCTCCCGTACCCAGGATCGTATCCGCCGATACGAAAGGACCCAGAGAAAAACACTTCTCATAGGTCACATAACGTCTTTCAAGTAATGAGATGCAAATACTGAGTTGCATCTCCAAAATGTCGTATCTATGATGTTTTTAAGCGACATATTCTTATGAAACGAGAGAGACGTTGCTACTGCTCTCACTTCATGAGCTTTCACTTTCAACAGTCGAAACTCTTCGTCAGAACAGACCTTATGCGCGTCTGTAATGACGTTCCTCACAAAGAATGCCAGAGCATTCTTGGACATCAGTCTTGTGGGGTCTTTTACCGCGCACCAAAGACCTTGCCTAGAGCCTCCCATCTGATGCTTTCTCTGAAGGTAGAACTTCAGAGCTCTTACAGGGCATAGAGACCTCTCTGCTTCTCTGCCTACGAGACTCGATATGCCTTTGACTTCGAATGACTTAGGCCAGGGATTCGTGGGATTCTCGTTTTTAGCTAAAAACAGGGTCTTAAACGAGCAAATAGCTGAGTCTCCCTTGAATCCTACTTTATCCTGCAGAGCATGTAATTCACTAATTCTCTTTGCCGTAGCTAAAGATAATAGAAATAGGCATTTTCTGGTGATGTCTCTAAACGATGCCAGATGAGGAGGTTCGAACCTTTCGGATGAAAGGAACTTGAGAACCACGTCTAGGTTCCAGTTAGGAGGGACCGGTTCCTTAGACTTTGAAGTCTCAAAGGACCTTATGAGATCGTGGAGATCTTTGTTATCTGCCAGATCTAATCCTCTATTCCTGAAGACTGCCGAGAGCATACTTCTGTATCCCTTTATTGTGGATACAGCTAGATGAGATTGCTCTCTCAGGAATAGAAGGAAATCCGCAATTTCCGCTACAGAGGTAGTGGAGGAGGACAACTTCTTAGTTCTACACCACCTTCTAAAAACCTCCCACTTGGACTGATATACTTGCCTAGTGGAGGTTCTGCGGGCTCTCGCGATCGCGCTTGCAACTTCACGAGAAAACCCTCTCGCTCTGACGAGTCTTTCGATAGTCGAAAGGCAGTCAGAGCGAGAGCGGGGAGGTTTTGATGATACCTCTTGAAGTGTGGCTGTTTGAGAAGATCCATCCTTCTTGGTAGGGATCTGGGAAAGTCTACGATCCACTCCACCACCTCCGTGAACCAATCTTGAGCCGGCCAAAAGGGGGCTATCAATGTCATCCTCGTCTCCTTTGAAGCCACAAACTTTTTCAGTACTAGTCCCAGGATTTTGAATGGAGGAAAAGCATAGACGTCTACATGAGACCAGTCCAGCAGGAAGGCGTCTACCATAAGAGCTCTGGGGTCTTCCACGACCGAGCAAAAGACTGCCAGCCTTTTGGAGATGAAAGTGGCGAAGAGATCCACATGAGGGGTCACCCACAGAGACCAGAGATCTTGACACACCTCTTCGTGTAGGGTCCACTCTGTATGAAGGACCTGGTTCCTCCTGCTGAGTCTGTCCGCCCTCACATTCTTTACTCCCTGAACGAACCTTGTAAGAAGGGAGATGTTCCTCTGAGACGTCCAAAGTAAAAGATCTTTCGTCAGTTCGTAAAGGAACGAGGAGTGAGTCCCTCCTTGTTTTCGAATGTAGGCAAGTGCCGTGGTGTTGTCCATATTTACTTGCACTACTTTGTTCGAAACAAGAGGTTCTAGACTATTCAAAGCCAGGTGTACGGCGAAGAGCTCTTTGCAGTTTATGTGCCAAGACACCTGCGCTGTTTCCCAGGTGCCTGACACCTCCTTCGAGCCTAATGTTGCTCCCCAACCTTTCTCCGACGCGTCGGAGTACAACACTAGGTCTGGCGGTCTGGATTTTTAGAGAGATCCCTTTGTTCTCTTTCAGAGGGGCAACCACCATTCCAAGTGCGGTCTTATCTCCACTGGAATGGGAAAGGCGTCTGAAAGTTGTCCGGTTTTCCAACTCCGAGACCTCTTGAGGAAGAATTGAAGCGGACGTAAATGAAGTCTTCCTAGCGGGAAGAACTGTTCGAGCGAGGAAAGGGTCCCTAGAAGGCTCAACCATTCCCTCGCCGACTTCTGTTCCTTCCTTAAGAAGAGAGAGACTTTCTGCAAACCTTTTGCGATTCTCTCTTGCGAAGGAAATACTCGAAAACCCCGAGAATCCATCTGAATCCCCAGATAGACTAAGTTCTGTCTGGGGGTCAGCTGCGACTTCTCGAGGTTCACGAGTAATCCCAACGCTCTGATCAGGTCTAAAGTTAACGTAAGGTCCTCCAAGCACTGTCTCTCTGATCTGGCCCTGATGAGCCAGTCGTCCAGATACAGAGAGATATTTACTCCTTTGAGGTGAAGAAACCTCGCCACATTCTTCATCAGGCTTGTGAAGACCTGAGGAGCTGTGGAAAGGCCGAAACACAAGGCTCTGAACTGAAAGATCCTTCCCCCCGTCATGAAACGGAGGTACTTCTTCGATGAAGGGTGGATCGGGACGTGAAAATAGGCGTCCTGGAGATCTAGAGACACCATCCAATCTCCTTGTCGCAATGACGCAAGAACTGAGGCAGAAGTCTCCAACGAGAACTTCTCCTTCTGAACAAATTTGTTCAGAGAGCTGACGTCTAGTACTGGTCTCCAGCCTCCCGAGGCCTTCGCAACCAGAAAAAGGCGATTGTAAAAACCCCGGGGAGTTTGATCCAGTACTAGTTCTATCGCTCTCTTGTCCCACATCTGATCCACCATCGATCGAAGAGTATCCCTCAGCACAGGATCCTTGTACTTGGCTGTTAGTTCCCGCGGTGTTGACGTTAGGGGAGGAGTGTTCAGGAAAGGGATACGATATCCCTTCCTTATTACAGACATCGATGAAGCGTCTGCGTTTATAAGTGCCCAGGCCTCCACAAATCCCAGGAGCCTGGCACCTACTGGTGCTTGGAGGAGAGAAGCATCACTTTCCCTTTTTAAAGGGACGAAAGGCAGACCTACCTCTCTTCTCAGGAGCCTTCCTTCTTGCGGGAGCTCTGGAGGTCGGGCCCCGCCACCTCGAAAGGGCTGAACTGATGTACTCGGTCCTTTCATGTCCGTTGCAGTAGCAGGTTTCTTCTTCCTTGCTGACTGAGTCAGAAGGTCTTGAGTCGGCTTCTCAGTTAATGAACGAGAAATGTCTTTCACTAACTGAGAAGGGAACAAAAAGTCTGACAAAGGAGAGTACAGTAGCGCTGCCCTCTGAGAGTGGGAGACCGCTTTGGTCAAAAAGGCACTATACACTGTCCTCTTTTTAAGAAGACCTGCTCCAAATAAGAGGAGATCTCAACCGAGCCATCCTGAACCGCTTTGTCTATACAAGACAAAATACACAGAAGGACTTCTGGTTCGAGTCCTTCAGAATCATGGGCTTTCTTGGACATCACCCCAAGGGACCAATCTAAGAAGTTGAAAACTTCCAATACATGAAAGAGTCCCTTGAGGAGATGGTCCAGTTCTGAAATGCCCCAAGTTATACGGGCAGAGTTCAAACCTTGTCTACGTGAAGCGTCAACTAAGGTCGAAAAGTCCGCTTCTGACGAAGACGGAAGAGAAATGCCCATATTCTCTCCCGTCTGATACCAAATGCCTCTTTTACCAGCTAGTCTCGCTGGAGGCATGCAGAAGACCGTTCTTACCAACTCCTTCTTCGACTTCATCCATGAGTCTAAAGACTGAAGAGCCCTCTTCATCGAAATGGCGGGCTTCATTCTAAGAAAAGACGAAGACTTCTTCGTCTTTGCACTCGAGAAAAGAGAGCGCGGAGAAGGAGGAGAGGCAGGAGTCAAGTCGTCTCCATACTCCTCTAGAAGCAAGGCTGTCAAAACTTTATAGTTCGACAGTCCTTCTCTTCCCTGATACTCCTCCTCCGAGTTTACTTCTAACTCGGGGTCTAGATGAGTCTCCGCTGACAATTCAGTACGTCTTTCCTCTGGGAGAGACAAACTCCTGATAGGAGAGGGGCTAAGGGAATGATATTCCTTCCTCTTCACAGCTTTAATAGTCTTGGAAGGCGCCAACAGCCTAGGCTTCTCTCCATAAATGGATGACGCTTCTCGTCCGCCAAGCGTCCTGGCTGACGCCTCCCGCTTGTCTGGCTGCTGACGTCTGGATGACGCCTCGCGCCTGGAAGACGCTTCGCTCTCAACAGGTGTCCTAACTGGCGCCAATACCTTGGTTGGAGCCTCGCGCTTATAAGCAGCTTTAAATGACGCTTCATGCCTAAAAGACGCCTCACGTCTATCTGGCGTTACGTGTCTGCCGTAAGATTCTCCCGATCTCGCTCTCGAAACCGAAGCCTCTGCGATATGTTTGGAAGCTTCACGTCTGCATGACGCCTCTCGCTTTGCAGGGGAGAGGACGAGACTTCTTGATTGGAAGAGAAACGTCTTCCTACGAGGAGGATCCCTCGCTAACACTCCCACCAAAGAGGCTAGTTGCTCCTGTACTGCCAAGAGAATCTTCCTTGAAGCTTCTCCCACGTCATCTTCAATCGGGGGAGAAGTAGGAAAGTGTTCTTCCACGTCCACGTCGGGTGACAGCTGACGCACCTTCGCCTTCTTATAGACGAGGGTGCTTCATCTGAGAAACGCTCCGGGCTCGAATCTAATTCAGGTTCTTTCAAATGCCGTTTCAGAGGCCTAGATAAATCCGACTCCTTCCACCCTCGTTTAGGTGAGGGAGAGGGAGAGGATGAGAAACACTCACGCAGGACGCTTTTTCTAAAGCGCCCCTGAGCAGCCTGCAACGAAACAGAGCCATGCTTGAAGGGACGTCTGACCGTTGGGGATTCCCCACGACCTTCTTAAGGCTTTCGACTTTCCTTCTCCTCTGGGCATGGGAGCTTGGAAGAGGTCTAGGCCTGGGAACGTCGCAGGGACGATCAAACGCCCCCTCCACAACACTGGGAGAACTCACTTCACTGTAATGCTCACTTTCACTAGCCTTACCTTGTAAGTCCGCCATTTTGGACTTCCATCTGACCGAATTGTAGCTTTCCAGATCGGCGATTTCCGAGGCCGATTCCGAAAGTAAAGCTTGTGAATTAGACAAATAGGGAGAATCCAATCATCAGGATTAGAATAAGGATCAATAAAAGGCTCAATAGGCCTTGTACTCACACCTTTCAGACGTCTAACCCTATCCCCCTCTAACTTCTTCAAATAAGAAGTTAAAGTCTTCCATTCTTCTGCATTTAATCCCTCACATTCATGACAAGTATTAGTAGCAGAACACTGAAACCCCCTACATTTACGACATACAGTGTGAGGATCAACCGAAGCTTTCGGTATCCTCACCCTGCAGCCTACATTCACACACATTCTCACACTCACATTTGAATCAGACATACTGAGAAAAATCCAAAAAGCAAGTCCAAAATCAGTCCACAGTACAGCGAATGCCAAAAACACGATCCAGATACGTCACCAAAAAGCCGATAAACGATGATCAAAGGATGAAATAAGAATCTAAGTCAGGAGGTAATAGCAAAAATGTTGATACCACCGGCGACAGAGAAAATATGATAGAAAACGGGAATGGTTCCTAGTCCTGCCGCCCAGGGCAGGCCGGTAGATCACCTGACCTACCTGTAGCGAGTGGCGCGAAATTTGAATTTCTGTCTGGGACGACGGAGTCTTAGCTATGTATATAACTGACAGGTAAGTTGATTGTATGAAAACATTGATTTTCCTCAGACAGTCCTCTACTGTCTTGGGGATGGAATAGCCAGAAAATTCTGAGAATTTATCTTCACCCCCAAAATAGAGAATTTCCTGAGAAGGAGCCAGTTGGGATTTCTGAAGGTTTAACAATAAACCAGTTATCGGTGGGGGTTCTCAACAGGGTGCTGACAAGCAAAAACTGCTATTAACTGAAACTTGGAGATTTATAGGCGCCAAGTTTCGGTTAATGGTGCCTCTCTTAGGTATGTTATGGCGCCATAACTATTATTGGCACCTTATGGCACCCATAACCGAAACTTGGCCCATTATGGTGCCATAAATTGCAGATGTTATGGCCCCCACACACGCCCCATAAAACCAGATTGCCATCAACCAAGTCTGCCGATAACCAGGGATTTTTGAAGGTCCTCCATGCACTATTCCTTAGTGGATGATTGAATTAGCCAATCGACCAGATAGAGCGACATGTTGAAGTCTAATAAATGATGCCAACTTGCCAGGGGAGCGGGAACTCGGGTAAAACCTGTGGGGGAGTCAAGAGGCTGAAACACAGGGCCCAAAATTGATACACTTGATTTTCTCAAACAAACCTGAGGTACTTCCTTGAATCTTTATGAATGGGAATGGGAATGTGAAGTATGAGTCCTGCATGTCGAGGGAGACCATCCAATCGCCCTGATGAATGGATACAAGGACAAATTGTTTTTCTATGTGAAATTTTGTCTTTTCTACAAAGACACTCAGAGCACTCAACTCAAGGACCAATCTCCATCCTCCTGTAGACTTGGGTACTACCCTTTTGACCATAGATTCTTTGACTACCTCTATTGCTCCTTTTATGAGGAGAGAAGAGACTTCCTCTGAAGGGCTGAATACCTCTCTGATCCTATAGAATAGGCCATCAATGCAAAGAGAGTGTCGATCATGGGAAGCCTCTCCTTGAAAAGGACAGCGTACCCCCTCCTTCAGAACTATTACTACCCATTGTTCTGGCCCATTGACACTTATTTCTTCCAGAAAAACTGGAGCCTGGCAACCACAGGGGCATGGAGGACTGAATCCTCACTTACAAGTGGGAGGCTTCGATGAGGAACCATTGCTTGTGGTCTAAATTGCAACCTCTGTCTGCTGCCTCGAAAGGGCTGCACCTGAAGGGGTAAGGATGACTTAGCACTTACAGAGGCCCACTCCTTGGGGCATCTAGTAGATTGTATTAAAATGATATTGTAATGATACAATTAAGTTTGTTCATGAAACTTACCTGTCAGATATATATATAGCTGAATCCCACCTTTGGTGGTGGGAGTAGACAGAATAGAAGATTTTAGGAAACATATATATGCAGATAATTGATATCTTGATTCCTTACCTGTTAGCATAGCTGACTTCGTGGTTACTGCCGCGTAAGTCTGCTTGTGCTACTAGAGTTGCCAGCAAGGTAGAGACCTATAAAGCTGGTGCACTCCAGATGATCTGTCAACAGGGGCTAGACCACGACGTGAACTAGACCATGACCATACAAATGAGGGCAACGAAGTAAAACCAAACCACCTGGCGTAGCCTACCAAAAGTATCCCACATAGACTAAGCTAATGGAAGGGAGATCCGCCGCAGGCGGTCAACCCCACAACCATAACACAAGTTAAAAACTCCCCTAAACCATTAAAGGATAGGATGAGCGCTACCTCCTGCCCCCAAAACAGTGTCTGCAGCGACGTATGGTCCGAGCGAGTAACAATTTTCGTATGTTGCTTTCACCTCCCGCAGGTAGTGTGAAGCGAACACCGAATTGCTTCGCCAATAAGTGGCGCCCAAAATATCTTTGATTGCCATATTTTTGTGAAAAGCCACCGAAGTAGCAATAGCCCTCAACTCGTGGGCTTTCACTTTCAGAAGCTCCATGTCACTTTCACTACACTTTTCATGGGCTTCCTTAACCGTACTTCTTAAGAAGAACGCCAGTGCATTCTTCGACATCGGAAGATCTGGTTTTTTCACAGAGCACCACAAGTTCTCCGAAGAACCTCTGCATGCTCTGGTTCTCTGCAAATAAAACTTGAGAGCCCTGACAGGACACAGGACTCTCTCAGCTTCAGGTCCCACTAGCTCCGACAACCCTTTGATCTCGAACGTCCTCGGCCAAGGGTTGGAAGGGTTCTCGTTCTTTGCTAAGAACGTAGGACTTAAGGAACAAACTGCACTATGATCCTTGAACCCAATATGCTTGCTTATGACTTGAATTTCGCTAACCCTCTTCGCCGTCGCCAGAGCGGTTAGGAAAATAGTCTTCTTAGTAAGATTCCTAAGCGAGGCTAAATGGAGCGGTTCAAATTGACTCGACATGAGAAACTTAAGTACCACGTCTAAGTTCCACGATGGTACTTTCGGTTGGAGAACTTTCACATTCTCAAATGATCTAATGAGATCATGAATGTCTCTATCATTCGCTAAGTCGAGTCCTCTATGCCTGAAGACCACAGAAAGCACGCTTCTGTAGCCTTTAATCGTGGGAACGGCTAGTTTCGCTTCTTTCCTAAGGTGAAGAAGGAAATCTGCTATCTGGCTCACAGAGGTTGAGGTGGAGGAAATGCCCTTCCTTCTGCACCAACTTCTAAAGACAGCCCACTTTGATTGGTAAACTGCGATTGAGGAGGGCCTCCTTGCGGTGGCAATCGCCGTTGCCACAGGTCTTGAAAAACCCCTCGCTCTGGCCAACTTCTTGATAGTCTGAACGCAGTCAGACTCAGAGGCGGGGAGGTTTTTGTGGTACCTCTCGAAGTGGGGCTGTCTGAGTAGATCTTTCCTTAGGGGCAGAGTCCTTGGAAAGTCTACTAGGAAGGACATCACCTCCGTGAACCAGTCGACCGCTGGCCTGAAGGGGGCGATGAGGGTCATTCTCGCTCCTTCTGATGCAGCGAACTTCCTCATTACTTCCCCGAGGGATTTTGAATGGGGGAAAAGCGTAAATGTCTAGTCCCGACCAATTCCACAGTAGGGTCGTCTACTGCCACTGCTCCCGGGTCCAGAACTGGGGAGCAATACAGCGGAAGTCTCTTCGTTCGGGAAGTTGCGAAAACGTCCACATGAGGACGTCCCCACAGCTTCCATAGCGCCTGGCATACTTCCTGATGAAGGGTCCATTCCGTCGGCAGAAGCTGTCCTTGCCGACTGAGAAGGTCCGCTCGCACGTTTCCACGCCTGACACAAATCTTGTCAGAATCGTGACGTTTTGCGACTTCGCCCAAATCAGGATATTCTTCGCAATGGCGAACAGAGAAGGAGAGTGAGTTCCCCCCTGTTTCCTGAGGTATGCCAAGGCTGTGGTGTTGTCCGAGTTTATCTGAACCACTTTGTTGGAGACTTCCTCTTGGAAGAACCTTAGAGCAAGGTAAAACCGCTGAAAGTTCTTTTAGATTGATGTGCCAGGACACCTGTTCCCCTCTCCAGGTGCCTGACACTTCTCTCCCTCCCAGTGTTGCTCCCCAACCCGTGGAGGACGCGTCGGAGAACAACACTAGGTCGGGGTTCCGAAGCTTGAGCGAAAGTCCTTCCGCAAGCTTCTTTGGATCCAACCACCATTTGAGGTGCTTTTTCACTTCTTCCGTCAAAAAGAAGACCTCTTCTAGATCCTGTTTGCGTGACCAATTGCTTGAGAGGAAGAACTGAAGTGGTCGGAGGTGCAACCTTCCCAGAGAAACAAACTTCTCCAGTGAGGAAATGGTCCCCAGCAGACTCATCCATTCCCTCACCGAGCATGTTTCCTTCCCTAGAAAGGCTGACACTTTGTCTAGGCATTGAAGTTGTCGCCCCTGGGACGGAAAAGCCCGAAAAGCCACTGAGTCCATCTGAATCCCCAGATAGACTAAGGATTGAGAAGGAGTCAGATGCGACTTTTCGAGATTCACCAGAAGTCCCAGGGACCTCGCTAACGACAGAGTCGTGTGAAGGTCCTTCAGACACCGGTCTTGCGATGAGGCTCGAATAAGCCAGTCGTCTAGGTAGAGAGAGATCCTTATTTCCGCAAGATGGAGCCACCTCGCAACGTTCTTCATAAGAAACGTGAACACCATCGGCGCCGTGCTGAGACCGAAGCAGAGTGCCCTGAATTGGAAAACCTTCCCTTTCAGGACAAACCGCAGGTATTTCCTTGATCGGGGATGGATGGGGGGGACGTGAAAGTATGCGTCCTGAAGGTCTAAAGAGACCATCCAATCCCCCGGTCTTAAGGCTGCAAGCACGGATTGAGGTGTCTCCATCTTGAACTTCTGCTTGGTAACGAAGCGATTTAGACTGCTGACATCCAGAACGGGGCGCCACCCCCCTGACTGCTTCGGCACTAGGAACGAGCCTGGTTGTAAAACCCTGGAGAACTCCGGTCGAAGACCTGTTCCACCGCCTGCTTCTCGATCATTTGATCTAGTAGATCGAGAAGCACTTTCTGCTTTTCTCCCTGATACGAAGGAGACAAATCCTTTGTGTCGAAGACAGCGGGGGTAACATCAGGAAAGGAATTCTGTACCCCTTCCTGACGATGTCCAGAGACCAAGCGTCGGCACCTCTCTCTTCCCAAGCTTTCGCGAAATGTAGAAGTCTGGCTCCTACCGGTGGCTGAAGGACTTCCCTCTCACTTCTTGCTCTTGGAAGGAGCGGGAGTCTTGCCTCTGAAAGAGCCTCTTCCTCGAGGGGCTGGCTTCGAGGAAGAAGCAGATCGAAAGGGCTTCGATTTCTTCAAAGCAGAGGACCCAGAAGACGAAGCAGTAGTAGGCTTCCTAGAAGACTGTGCCAGAAGGTCTTGGGTTGCTTTCTCCTGGAGACTGGCAGCTATGTCCTTTACCATAGACTGGGGGAAGAGATGTTCTGAGAAAGGAGCGAAAAGAAGATCCGCTTTTTGCGCTGGTGAGACCGACTTTGCAGTAAAATTGCAAAAAAGTGCTCTCTTCTTAAGCAGTCCCGTGCTGAAATGAGCAGCCAATTCCTCAGAACCATCCCTGACGGCCTTGTCCATGCAAGACAATACACTGGACAGCTCCCCCAGACTGATGGAATCAGAACTCCTGGACCTGGCATCAATACTCCTAGGCACCAGTCAAGAAAATTAAAGACCTCTAGTGTCCTGAAGAGGCCTTTAAGGTGAAAGTCTAACTCACTATGCGTCCAAGAGACCTTAGAGGAAGACAGAAAAGATCTTCTGGCGGCATCCACAATACTACCAAAGTCTCCTTGAGCTGAGGCTGGAAGCTTAACTCCGACGTTTTCTCCCGTCTCATACCACATACCAGCTTTGCCACAAAGTCTTGAAGGTGGTAAAGCGAAAGAAGTCTTGCCTGAAGCTTTCCTCTCTTCCATCCAATCATGGACCTTTCGAAAACAAAAGCTTGCTTCGTAGAAAGCGACTTCTTCATTTTCACAAAGCCCGAGATCTTAGTAGCTTTGGATGACGAAAACTGAGAGGGAGGAGTACGTGGAGCTTCAGGTTGGAAAGTGTCTGCAAAGACTGACTGTAGCAAACGAGTCAAAACCTTGTAGTCCGTCGAAACTGGAGTCAACTGCTGTTCTTCGTCCACTTCGACGAAAGCGTCGCTAATTTCCTCTTCAGACACTGGAGAAGTCGGAGGAAGTAAAGAAGAGTCACGAGCTTTCTCAAAAGAGAAAGAGCGGCGAACAGGAAGAGTTCCCGCTTCCGCTTGCGCTTGCGGAGGTGGAAAACTGACGTCAGTAGGCGCGCTTGGCGTCCGAAGCCAATCTACTGGCGCCGACTGAAGCGCGCTCGACCGCAACAGGTGTACACCTGGCGTCCACTGGCGCGCGCTGAGCGTCCACTGGTGCGCGCCGAGCGTCCACTAAAACGCGCTGAGCGTCCACTGGCGCTCGCTTACCTTGCACCGAATCACGCTCGGCGTCCACTAAAGCGCGCTTGACTTTCACAGAAGCGCGCTCGGCATCTAAAGAAACGCGCTTCTTATCAAAAAGTTTCGTAGCAGCGGAAACAACCGCTTCACGAGAGCGAGAAACAAATTTCTCGCCTCCTCTAGAAAGCTTGGGGTGGGGAGCAGAACGAATAGAGGGAGACTCAAATGGAGAGAGAGACGAGCGAGGAGAGGGAGAGGGAGAACGCCTCGACCTCTTCACAGGAAGATTGTCATCCTTCTTACGGCGACGTGGAACAGTCTCTCTCGAAGAAAAAACATCTCGAAGTTGCTGCTGAAGAGACTGGAGAATCTTGCTTGTAGGTGAAGCCTCCTTTTCTGGGGAGGGCTGATCCTGTGAGCAGGCGAGTGGCGAGGGGACGCCTTCTTCCTACTCCCAGGAACCGCCACTTCACGCACCTTAGAGCGACTGCGGCGCTCGAAGAAACATCTAGGAAAGACTCCGCCTCCGAATAATCCTTACGCTTCTTCTGCGGAGGAAAAGCAGCAAACGCACTATCAGGCGACGAGCAAAGTTCCGGAGAACAACTTGGACGTGAAGCGTCCCGAACGCGAGCCGTCCTTTCAGCGGACGTGATGCGGTATGAGAGCTCCACCCCTTGCGCGGGAGGAAGCTTCAGAAGAAGAAAAGCACTCCTTGAGAAGACGTGCACACGCACGCTCCTTGGCAGTCTGGGTAGGTTCGCAGAAGCTGCCGAAGGCACGCCAGATCGGTGGGGGTTCCTCGTAACCCTCCTTCGACTTTCGACATGCTCTCTCCCCGTAATCTGGGAGTCAAGCAGAGGTCTAGGTCTAGAGGCGGAATGAGGCCGATCTGACGCACCCTCCACTACACAAGGGGCACTTTCACTGCACTTCTCTTCACTTTTGCTCTCCAGAGCTAACACTTTTGATTCTAAGTTACGAATCGATTCAAGAATTAGCGATAAAGTATTACCTTCTACCGACACTGTTTCAGGGGCCGGAGGCAACACTACAGGGGTAGGAGCATAATCTACAGAAGGAGGGTTAGCAGGAGAATCATTAAAATCTTGCCTACCTGAAACACTCCTGGAGGAAGACCTCCTTAACCTATCTCGCTCAAGTTTCTTAAGATAGGTTTCATACGCCTTCCATTCCGACTCTGTTAATCTTTCACACTCCTTACAACGACTTTCAAACGTACATTCATTCCCCCTGCAAACTTTACAAACAGAATGTGGGTCTACTGAAGCTTTCAGTAGCCTACCTCTACATTCGGACATAGAACAAAATCTAGCGCTAGCAGAACTAGACCCTGACATCTTGATCAAAGAAAAATCAATACCAAATTCAAATCAATCCAAAGTCAACGTGTGCCAAGCCACCGATCCAATTCAGATACCAAAGAAAAACCAAAAGGGATACTCAAGTAGCTAGTAAGTTTCCAAAATCTGGACGGAGGTGCTGCAAACAGGTGTTTTCAGCACCGGCGACAGAAAAATTATGAATAGAAAATGGGAATGATTCCTGATACCCGCCTCCCAGCGGCGGGAATGGGTACTAACCACCTGACTCCCACTGCGTGTGTCGTAAGTGTTTAAATTTCTGTCGGATTCGGAAAAATACAGCTATATATATATCTGACAGGTAAGTTTCATGAACAAAAGATGTAAATATAACGCAATATCAGTAACTGAGGCCTGTGGAACATGGTGTCTGTCAAGCAGCGAGAAAAGGAGAGCTGATCTCTGGTGATGTGGTCACGCCCTTGGAGGTAAATGAAACCAAAATCTCTCTCTTTTTAAGAATCCTCATGGCATAAAGGGAATTTAACTTCTGCAGGTCATTCCTAACAGCTTTATCAGTAGAAGAAAGTACACTGACCCAGCCTGCAACACAGTCCTCTGGTACCAAGGAAAAGTTGTTAATATTCCTGGCTAATGCAACCAACTAATTGTGGAAGCTTAATATACAACAAATGATCAATCTCTACTAAAAAAGCAATATTTTCATAATAAAATGAGATTTTATGTATACTTACCAAGTACTAATAACTTAGTTAAGAATTTCTCAGTACCAGCTGCTAAAATTTGAAAATTGCAGTAGCAATTCTTTTTTGTTTTGGTACAGGAAGGTAGCTCTGCCTACTACCGGGGTAGAAGGGAAACAACACAGCAAATGGTAGCTCAATTTATCTATGCCCAACCATCCATGAGAAGGGAGGAGATTGGGGGGTAACTGCTTGTGGGCAGCAGACCCCAACGACCTCCCTTGGGCTAGCAGTTTGACTCCTCCCCTGCACTGGGAGTATGACAGTGACCTTTGCCTAGGAGAGTCGATAGATGAAAAGCCACTTCCTCCACTGACACAACTATAACATTTTGCCTTGTCCATTAGGACCTTCACAGATGGACCAAGCTACTCCATAGTCTGTACTAACAGAGCAAAACACTTATCTACCTTTTCTTCTGGACTGGCGATGGGGTTGGAATCAGAAGTGCAGGAGCCTGCAACTGGAGAAGGTGGCATAGCAAGAAAAGATTTAACAGAAATCCTCAGATCTGAATTCAATTCAGAAGAAACCTGGCAAGCTGGTTTTTAATTAGCCCAAAGCAAAGCTTTTCTCTTCCTGTCCCTCTCTAATTTCTTTAAATGACTTCAAATTCTTCCACTTCCTTTTGTCCCAATCAAAACATTCATTACATCTAGTATCAAATGAACATATCTGCTGTCTACAATCAGTATTAACATATCTGCTATCTACAATCAGTACATAAAATATGAGTATTTTAAGATTCTTGGTTAGCCTAGTCTTGCAACCTTTAGCGCAATACCTAAAGCTAGCAGAACCTGTGTCTGGCACTGTTGACAACACTAAGACCTGATGGTCACCAATGAGAAAACAAAAATGCAAAACTAGTTCTTTATGCAAAAAATCACCAAAGAACCTAACAATTCACCAATTGCAATGATACAAAATTAAAGTCAAAAAATTTCAGGAATAACTGCAACCGACAACCATAGCCATCGGAGAAAAAACTGAGCTCTTTGCTCAGTTGTTCCTCTCTCTTGTCCCGAAAGTGGCCAGGGCACCAAAACATAGAAAATTAGTGCGACCCACGAAATTTGGGATTGTAACTGCCAGCGAGTGAAACTCTTAGCTATATAATTACTGGGGAAGTTGTTGAATTAAAATCTAATTTTATTATAAAAATATTATTCTTTTGTAAGTAACTTATCAAGTAATTACATAGCTGATTCCCACATAGTAGTTAGGTGGGATTCATGGACAATACTATTCCAAAGCATTAATGATAACGAGATGAGAATACAGAATTGCTTGCTATTGCAGGAAGTTACTGCCTTTGGCGCTGTTCATGACCAAGGATCACCTGCTACACAATAAGTGGGAGCCTACAGCGAGGACTCTTCCGATTGCTAGTGAAGCACAGACATTACCACTGCCCTGGGTGCAGTACCATAAAACAAAATCCAGAAAACCAACAACCTACACCAAATAAATTAAAAAACACCACCACCCTACCAACGATTCAGGAGGGTATCGAGTACCAAGTACCCCCGGCAATGTGTAAGGTAGGAAGGAATATTTCCGATGCTTCCTCTCCCAGAACCATGCCAGCCACCGTGAACAGACCCAAGGTACCTGCAACCATTACAAATAGTTTCAACTTCATATAAATATGAGTTGCAAAACTGACTTACATTTCCAGTATGGAAGCCAACAAAAGGTCATACCTAAAGGCCAGAGATGTAGCCACTGCTCTGATCTCATTAGCCTATACATTCAGGACAAGTAGCACCTCCACTTCTACCTGGGAATGTGCCTCTCGAATGACATCTCCAAGACAGCATGACAGAACATTCTTAGAGAGAAGATGAGAGGGGTCCTTAACAGAATACCTCAAGCTATTGGAAGCCCTTCTAATGCCTTCAGTCCTGTGAATGTAGAATTTCAGAGCTCTCTCTGGACAAAGAGCTTTCTTCATCTTCCAAGGTTTTGTAGGATTCTCATTCTTTGCGAGAAAACCTAAAATATAAGAGACTAAGGCATCCCCATTCAAGAACCCAACCCTTTTATCGAGGGCTTGAATTTTGCTTGCCCTTCTGGCCGAGGCTAAGGCTACAAGGAAGAGGGTCTTCCTGGTCAAATTCCTGAGGGAAGCAGAACCTAGGGGTTCACAAGAAGGGCTAGACAGCCATTTCTGGACCACATTTAAATTCCACAAGACCTGCTAAGTGTCCTTACCCTTGCAAGATCAAAAGGCTTAGTCAGGTCTGATCAGTTTTGATTTAATGACAAATCTAAGCCTCTGTGTCTGAATACAGAGCCTAGCATAGCCCTATATCGTTCAATCGTGGACGAAGACAAACCTCTCGACATCCTTACTTACATAAGAAAATCAGCGATCTCTGTCACAGATGTTCAGGAAAAAGACTTGATTCCTTCTGCACCAATAGCAGAAAATGGACCACTTGTTCTGGCAGATGTTAGAGGATGACTGACGTCTATAATTTGAGGTTGCCTCTGCAGCTGCTCTCGAAAAGCCTTTTGCTCTAAGGAGTTGGATGACAGTTTGAACTATGTCAGAGACAGTGCAGATAATCCTTGTTGGAACCTCAACATGCGTGGTTGTCTGAGCATTTTTTGTCTTCGGGGGAATAACCAGGGAAAGAAAATCTGCTAATAGATTTATAAGGTCCAGAAACCATTCCCTGAGGGTCCAGAATGGGGCGACCTAATCATTGAAACATTCTTGTGCGACTGGAACTTCTGTAAGACTTCCCTTATCATCCCTAGGAGATGAAAGTCATAGAGTTCCCTGTCTGACCAATCCAGAAGCATGGCATCCATTACAAATGCCGCTAGATCCAGAACTGTAGAACAATAAAGTGGAAGCAGATGATTTTTGGCAGTCGCAAACAAGTCTATCACAGATCTTCCCCACAACCTCCAAAGCTCTAGGCAGACTACTGGATCCACAGCCCATTCCATAGGAATGCCTTGGTTGTATTGAGTGAATTGGTCTGCTAACACATTCATCTTGCCCTGCACAAACCTTGTCATCAGCTTTGTGTGATTTTTCTTCTTTTTCCCACCATTATCCTTGCATTAAGGGGTCGGTTGCCTGATGCACCTTCTCCACTGCCTTCTATCAAAGGCATCATCCTCTAGCAAACCTCTTCTCTCCATATCTTCTTTCACTTTATTTTCTTTCCCACCGTTATCCCTACATTAAGGGAGTCGGTTGCCTGATGCGCCTTCTCCACTGCCTTCTATCAGTCATCATCCTCCACCAAACCTCTTCTATCCATACCTCCCTTCACTTTTTCTTGCCATCTAATTCTGTCTCCCTCTTGATCTTCTTCCTCTAACAGGTTCCACCCAAGCCCTCTTCACTTCTTCCTCATCATCCAGCCTCAACACAAGCTCCTACAATCTCAATCATGACTCTCTTATCACCTCTAATCTTTACTAGGCCTGCCCTTCTTATTTCATCATTTTCCAATCTCTCAAGCAGCAATATTCCCATGATCCACCTAAGCATTCTCATCTCTGTTCTCTCAAGCTTTACTTCCTCTTTTCTTCTTAGAGCCCCTGTTTCTGCTCCATACATTAACACTGGTCTTATCACTGTGCTATAGATCTTGACTTTTAGCTTGACTGGCATTTTCTTATCACATACTACTCCAGCTACCTCTCTCCACTTCCCCTACACAGCTTTTATCCTACTGTCAACTTCAGCCTCACATCCTCCCTCTTGGGTTAAAGTAGATCCTAGGTATTTAAAACTTTTCTGCTTGTTCCATAATCGAGCCTCTTCTTTCTTGTATCACTATTGTCTTTATCTTCCCTACTGCTCACCAAAACCTCTGCTTTATTAATATTCACCTTTAAGCCACCCCATCTAAAGACTCCTGCCACTCTCCAACCCTTCTCTGTAGGTCCTCATTTTCAGCAGTAATCACCAGATCATTAGCGTACAACGCCCACAACTCTTCATTCTTGATCTCTTCACTCAACACATCCACAACCAGCACAAACAAAAATATGCTTAATGTTGACTTCAAAATTTTCTGTTTCCCCAATTGCTGTTATTACTTTTGTGCTCTTTCTTTGATATATCATCTCGACCAGCCTAACCAACTTTTCTGGGACTTTCCTTTTCCTCAAACACTAAAACATCACTTCTCTTGAAATTCTATTGTATGCTTTCTCTAGGTCTATAAATGCCCAATAGAGCTCCTGGTTTCCCTCTAGACTCTTTTCCTCTAGCTGTCTTACTATGAAGATGGCATCCACCATCCCTCTTCCTCTCTTGAACACATACTACTATTGTTTCCAGATTTTTACAATCTCTTTTAATCTCTCATCCAGTATCCTCTCTAAAACTTTCAATCCATGCTCTATTGGTTTGATTTCCCTGAAGTTACCACAATCAATGACACCTCCCTTCTGCTTGTATATATGTACATATACTATATACCATTGGACTCTCCTCCCAGTCACTTGGCATTTCTTTCTCTTCCCATATAGCTTTTAATAAATCCAGCATCCAATTCTCATCCCCTGTACCTAGTAGTAATTTGATTACAGGCAGTCCCCGGGTTACGACGGGGGTTCCGTTCTTGAGACGCGTTGTAACCCGAAAATCGTTGTAAGCCAGAACATCATAAAAAATCCTAAGAAAACCTTAGTTTTAATGCTTTGGAAGCATTCTAAACTATGTAAACTGCATTCTTATTGCATTTTTCATCAAAAAAAACCTTCAACTATTGATTATTTTGCATTTTTGGTCATATTTCTTCTGCCAGATCAGCATTGTAGGCGTCGTAACCCTGGAAATAATTTCTGATGAATATAATTGAAAAGAGCCTTAACCTAGGATTGTTGTAAGCCGAACCTGTCGTAACCCCGGGGACTGCCTGTATTTCAATTTGGAACTCCAATGGACCTGGTGCTTTACCATTCATTTTACTTAATGCTTTCTCGACTTCTGTATCCTGTATCTCCATCACTGTTCCTCCAACCTCTGTGCTTCCCCATCTCCTTTCTCTCATTTTTAGTATTTAAAGTTGTTCAAGATACTCTCTCCATCTCTTCTTAATGTCTTCATCCCTATACAATATATTTCCATCTCTATCCTTGATGACATCCAATTTACCCAAATCCTGTTTCTACCTTTTTCCTCAAGTTTGAAATCTTAATAGATATCCTTTTCTTCTTCTCATTCCTAGTCTTTCATTCAACTACTCCGCCGCCCTTCCAATAGCCATACCTACCCTCCTTCTCGCATCTCTTTCCTCTTCTCAGTACCATTCCTCTGCAACCAGTACATGCCTTACTTTACAGTTCTTAAAAGTTTTTGATTTTCTCATAATTGATTCTTGCACCTCTAAATTCCATCACCAATTTTTTTCCCTCTCGACACTACATATCCGCTGGTTCTTCCCACCAGTTCCTCTGCTTCCCCCACAGATATTTCTCTCATGTCTGCCCACTGTGCCCAGATATTTTCCACTCTGTTACCTGTCCAAATTCTACGTTACCCCTTTCCAGCCTTTTCTCTCTCTATCTCTCTCTCTCCCTCTCTCTCTCAGTCCTCATAAATTGCTCTCCTTTTCTCCTTTAAGGTTCCAAATCTTAATTCTACATCTCTTTCTCTTTTTTAGGTTTCCTCTCTCATTTTAAAATCCATCACCACCAACCTATGTTACCTAACACAAGCTTCTCCCTAGATCACTTTGCAGTTCGCAAATTGCTTTTGTCAGCTCCTCTAACCAGGATGTAATGTATTTGGCTTTGCATTCCTCCACTTTCATAAATCATCAAGTACTTATCCAACTTCAGGAAATGACATTTTTATAGTAAAATATTTTATATACTATATACTTACCAAGTAATTATATAGCTTACAGTTCACTCGCTGGCAGCTTAAAATTAGATAATTGCAGTAGTGCTAGTTATGTTGTTGGGTAGGAATCGCCTCACCCACTTATGGGGGAAGAAAGGAACACCTTCAGCAAGTCAATTGTTTCTGCCCATACCCATATGCGGGGAGGGAGGGCGGGCTTTGATTTATAATTATTTGGTAAGTAGTACAGTATATAATTATTATCTATAAAAAACATTATTATAAAGATGTCATTTTTATATAGTAATTATATTGCTGAATCCTGAAATGAACTGGAGGTGGGATATGGATATTTCTAATCCATACATATTAGAATGGAAAAAATAAAAAAGTATAAGCATTGCATCCATGCTACAGGTAGATACTGCCTCTGGTCGGTACTCATCTTATCCACATAAAGTGTGGCTAGTTGGCCAGACTCACCTCTACAACAGTGGAACTTTGTAGCAAGGGATGAACCCGGTGACTACAAAATATACAAAGGAGGTCAGTTGCCCATGCCCTGGGCATATAGGTGACTAACAAAGACCAGACAAAATTATATTAACACACTTTAAAAGAAGTACATAATTAACACTACCCAACCATAAAATATGACTGGGGGGCACTCCAAACACCAAGTGCCCCCAGGTTCCCCTTGTGGCGGGATCACAGGCTAAAAAGACAAAAATTCTCAAAATGCAAGTACTCACCATATACTTGAAATACTCAGGGCAAGGAGCTGCACTGTCCACTGGATACAGCCGTCGCAACACAATACACCAACAAACAACCAAGGACTACAACCACACAACAATTCAACAACTATACAAAAAAAAACCACAGCACAAACAATCACTAACAACATAAAAAAATCAATGCGACAAGTTAATACACAAACAAAACCCCTAACAACTTCTGGAACACACAACTACAACAGTTCATACACAACAGAAACTCACAAGCACAACAAATCTTACAAACACAGACACAACAACTCTACAATCTCAACATCAATAGCAAAACAATTCAAAAAAACACACAATAACTGACCATCAAGAAATTCCAGACTGCTGCCCAAAACTGTCCAGTCCAGACACTGATCTGAGACTGACTACCTGCCTGACTGACTCGGCAGTCGCACCAGCAGATAACCCATAACTCACCAACAAGCAATTCAATCGTTAACCATCCATCCACCTATTACGCTCTCTCTCTTTTTTTGGAAAACCATAAACACACTATCTCTCTTTTTTTGGGAAAATCAAAAACACTAACATATACTACCTCCCCCATTACATTTGACGTCTCCTTACACTTGCAACACATACACTAAATTGCTTTCCGCGACACCCAAGGTTGCTCGGGTGCAGTCCCCCTGGATCTTGTTTGAGGACCCTCATACACTCTCTCAGTTACATTGCCATTCACTACTTCTAAACCACTTTCATTCACGACTTCACCGACACCTAGCTCTGGTCCCAATATCTCCCATATTTCTGCTACCAAACCACTCAGTTTATCCATACTTCTGTCAAACTCTTGCAAAGATTTACCTATCCTATCAACTACCTCCTTACTACTTGGTTTCCTTCCCAATGAAGTTTCACTCACCCCTGTTAATTCAAACCCACACACGCTATACGAATTATTCATTCCTTCACAACTATCAGTATTACACGTTTTATCAACCATTTGCACTCTAGCATTAACATCTTTATCATGCAGTTCACACTTCTCCCTTTCTTTATCTTCTTCCGCTTTCTTCCATACTCAACCAACACTAACTGCAGATCTCCCAGACCCATTTGCTCACTGATGCTCAGCTTACATTTATTCACTTTCAACCACTCACTCATCCATTCTCCCAAACATACTGTTGCACACTAGAGGGCCCACCCAACTGAATCCCCTTAACACCTAGTTTCCAGAATTCCCTGCCCGACTCATCCTCTTTTGCCCACACACACTCACTACATGACCTTCAATTCCACATTCAACACATTTCGCTCGTGGTTCTCTACACATCCTCGCATCATGTCCTTTCTTCCTGCAATTACTGCAAATCACATTCATACGGATACCCCGACATCCACTCGCTATGTGCCCTACCTGTCCACACCTGTAACATTTAACATCCCTATCTTTCTTACACTCACTCACTAAATGCCCCGTCTGGCCACACCCGAAGCAAGCTCTTACTGCCCACCGACATTCATTCTTCTTGTGTCCTGGCTTTCCACATCTGTAACACTGCTGTTCTTGTTCACGACTAACTGATCCTACTTCCAACACTTGCACTCCGATCTCTATTAGGGTTAGCTATACTTACATTACTTGCTCTAATGCTCCTACCAACCACTTGCTCTGCCATTTGCCTCGGCCCTTTTAAAATTGCCTCCCTATAGCTCTTAAACTCTGGTATATCCTCAGCTGCTTCAGTCCTAACACTAACACTCTTTCATACACCTATCTAGCTCAAAATCCTCAACTATTTCTAAAATGTCGTTCCATGTCAACCTTTCATTTGTCCATCTTATTTTCTCCTTACGTTTTAGATTCATACTCTGGTATGCCATCTCTGGTACAATCGCCAACAACTTTGGCAGTAACTCCTTACACTCATTTATCCCTTCGTCCCCAAACTTTTTCCTAGCTAATGTTTCCAACCTCCGCACATACATTGACAACGACTCGCCAACATTCATTCTTGCCTCTTCAAAATCATGCTTTCTCCTACGTATATCTAACGCTACTCTTTATCCTCTTTGCCTGTTCCATAATCCCTACATTCATCATTACCCTATACATCCTGTCAAAAAGCTACCTAACTCTCGCCCAAACTATCTTGTTATCTCCATACTTAGCCACACAATACTTCTCATATTCCTTAAAAAAGTCCCCTATATCCCTACTACCATATTCCGCATACTTCTCACATCGGGGTACCTCTCTCATATACACCGCCTTTTGCACTTCCTGCTCACTCTCTCTCAAATTTCACTCTTCCATTCTGACCCCTCTTAACCTCATCCAAATACAACGAATCAACTTCCATACTAACATTCATGCTCCTGATTACGCTCTTCTTACCCTTCTTCTTCCTACCTACCTGTTTCCACTCACTCTCAGGCCTTTCTCCAATGTATTCAGTCCTAGTCTCATCCTGTCTGTCATCCTTACTAGCCTTCTTTCCCTTAGTCTTCTTCTTTTCCTCAGCCCCCTTCTTATTCTTGTCCTCAGGTTTATCCTTATCCTGTGTCTTCCCCTTCTTTTCCTTACTTATCACAACCAAATCACTTTCATCACCCATATTCTCATCCATTCGCTCTTCCACTTTCTTTACCACTCCTAGCCTGTCACAAAACCCAGTAGGCCTATAGCAAAGACCAGCCAGCTTTGCAGCTAAGCCCCGCCTACTGATTATGTCACGACCATTCCTTGAAGCTGATTGGTTAGAAATAGTTTTGAAAAGTTGGTTAATCTGTGGTTCTTTTCATCTTCATTTATTTTGCAATGGTTGTTTTACCAAACTAAAATACACTGTGCTGACTATCAAAAAGAAACTATATTATCCCCTGAAATAAAATCAGAATACACATCTCCCTAAAAATAGTAAAAAACAGGAAAATATGAATGAAGTCAGAAGTGTTATGCGTTGTTGCAATGTTGTTTCGTAAATGAGGTTCACCTGAACACGGAGGCGTCCCTGGGAATATCTGCGTTCGAATCGGTGCACTTGAATCACTAGACAATGGTCACATACTCAACATACTCTCCCACATCTGATATTGTCAAGACAGTTCGCCATTCTAAATTTAAACACAAAGACTTCCTCAGAGCTGTGCAGACTGGTATTTCATACTGATTTCATGGAATTTTACTACATTTGGATAGGCTTAAAATTGATTTCCTTGGAATCTTTTTCACATTCTGAGGGATGACAAGCAATGACTGCACTTTATAAAACCAGAAGATAACTTTGTTTAAAAAAAAAAGTTACAGTACGATAGGCCGTACAATTCATATTAGATATAAATTGCTGTAAATTTTCTTGAGGACATCAACTTCTTTCGAAATAATAAGACAATAAAAAATAACGTAGACCTATAAGGTCCTATGTCTTTTCGTCGGTTTACGCAGCTAATGACGTTTGGGTTATAGGCCTATCTTATTGTGGTTATTCTTGTTTTTGTTCCTGCTGTTATGATGCTTGTAGTATTTTCGAAAAATTTTCTTATGGTATCCTAACATTGCAGAATAAACATAGACCTATTCATAAAATACTGGTGTAAAGAATTATTGGCCTATTCTTGTTAACTGAAATTTAGTCATTTGTTTTAAGTAACAGTAACTGAGAGCTTTATGAATATAGTCTGTGCTAGAATATTCTCCTAACAACATAGAGAGAGAGAGAGAGAGAGAGAGAGAGAGAGAGAGAGAGAGAGAGAGAGAGAGAGAGAGAGAGAGAGAGAGAGAGAGAGAGAGAGACTATAAGAATGGCCCCAAAACCAAGTGATTCATGTGCTACTCGCAGACTGGTTTGGATCTTCTCTTGCATAACTTTTCAGCTACCATATATTTTTCTAATTTGTTAAATATTTTATGATGCCTTCCTACCATAGCCTTCATTCTCATAAAAATTCTACAGCAGTCTTATATTTACTCGTCAGAGTAATATAATGTGTTATCCCTTTAGTAAATATATTTTCAATATACTTCACTGAAAGCAATTTGATAGTTGTTTGTAAGGCTGAGAAAGTCCTATGATTTGGCCATCTACGCATGTTACGTGTATGTGCTTTTACTTATATGTGTACGTTCGACTTCACGCATTTACATTATATACTATTGTGGAGTTGAAACTACTACAATAATTAACAGCTACTCTATTTCCAACAGATACAGGTAGAAAACTATTTGCAATAAGAAATTGAAGTGTAGACTCATGACTTGTCATTGTCTCAATAAATAAGAATTTTAAGTGTAGGCCTATGTCTTAACATTACTTCAAAATATAAGAATCTGACATGTAGGCCTATGCCCTGTCATTGCCTCAAAACATAAGAAACTGACAAGTAGGCCTATGCCCTGCAATTGCCTCAAAATATAAGAAATTCACAAGTAGACCTATGCCTGTCATTGGCTCAAAATATAAGAAATTGACATGTAGGCATAATCTCTCAATGATATTAATATTTGACATGCAGGGTTATGATGAATTAATACCCTAACATTGCAACTGGCTGCATGTCTATGCTTCATTTCAATTACTGTGGTCTATGTCAGATCACTTATGCAGGCGCAAAAAAAAAAAAAAAAAAAAAAAAAAAACCATGACCTGTATGTATTTAGACTGCATAGACAAAATGATTGAATTTCTTCATAATGATATATAACTTTATATGTCTTTTATCAGAGATATTAATTGTATACTTCACAACTCCGGAAACTCAAATCTGTGGTTTCATGATTCATGCACGAAACTTAACATCACCGAACGGAGTCCCATCCGTACTGGTAATCATTTGGACTGTTAACTAGTGTGACGTCATGCCCCCTTCGAGAGCTAGCCAATCACAAACGTGCAGTGGGCGGGGCTTAGCTGCAAAGCTGGCTGGACTATGCTATAACTCCTACTGCTCCCTCTCCCATGACTTCCTTCATCATCTCTGAATTTTTCTTCCATTTTCTCAAACGTTCTCTTTTCTGCTCCTTTCACCTGTTCTTTCATTTCCACTTTTGCACTCCTTAGCATTCCTCTCATTTCCTCTAACTGGCTCTTCAGCTCCTCACACTTTATCCTCAACCTCTCATTCTCTAATTCCAATCTTTCCTTAGCTTCCCTTGACAAACGCAACTCCTCCTTCAGCCTCTCCACTTCAGTTAAACCTTCCATACTCATTTTCCTTCACCAATCATACAACCCACCACACCAACCATCCTGCAGCTGCCACACCAGCAGCCCCATGTTGGGCACCAATAAATAATGTGGTGGGGTCACAAGCTAAAAAAAACACTCGCAAAACACATGTACTCACCACATACTTGACACTCAGGGCGAGGAGCTGCACTGTCCGCTGGATACAGCCGTCGTAACACAATACACCAACAAACAACCAAGGACTAAAACCACACAACAATTCAACAACTATACAACAAAAGACCACTGCACAAAACAATCACTAACCTAAAAAAAATCAACACAAGTTAATACAAACACAACCCTCTAACAACTTCTGGAACACACAACTACAACAGTTCATACATAACAGAAACATACAAGCACAACTACTCTACAATCTCAATATCAATAGCAAAACAACAACTCCAAAAAACACACACTAACTGACCATCAAGAAATTCCAGACCGCTGCCCAAAACTGTCCAGTCCAGACACTGATCCGAGACTGACTACCTACTGACTGACTCAGCAGCCGCACCAGTTGATAACACAGAACTCACCAGCAAGCAATTCAATTGTTAACCATCCATCCACCAATTACGACTTTTTCGGAAAACCACAAACACATACCACACGATCTTAACAGCGATACTAACCACGAAAACTCTCTCTCTCTCTCTCTCTCTCTCTCTCTCTCTCTCTCTCTCTCTCTCTCTCTCTCTCTCACGCAACCCTCGAAGATGTTATCAAATGGAACAAACAGAATGTTCCTCCATACCCTTGAACTCAACACCTGAAGTCAAAGCAAAAAGACAGGTAGGAAGAAATGCTTCATACACTTCGTCTCCCAACACCTGGCCAGCCACTGATAATGGTCCTAAAGCACTACATTTTCGAAGATCACTTCCGCATCCTTTATGTATTGGGTTGCGGTGACCCATCTACACTCCCAATATGTAGCCTGTAGAATAAAGGAAACTGACACATTGTGTCTAAAGGATAATGAAGTAGCTACTGGACTGATTTTATGAGGTTTGGCTCTCACTAACTTTAAGTCCTCCTTTCCAACTTGAGCATGGGCTTTTCTAATTAGGTCCTTTAGAAAAAATGCGAGCTCATTTCGTAACACAGCTCAAGACGGGTTCTTCACCGAGCACCACGAGTTATTCGAGGAACCTCAAATCTCCTCTGTTCTACTCACATAATATTGTAGAGCCCTAACTGGGCACAGAGTCCTTTCCTCTTCTTTTGGGCCTAAAATCTCCATAAGGCTTCTTAATATATAGGAATGAGGCCAGGGTTTGTTAGGGTCCTCATTCTTGGCCAAGAACCCTAATGTCAGGGAACACACTAGTATGTCTCCTTGTACAAAGCCAACTTGTTTGTCCATGTCATGCAATCCACTTACCCTCTTGAATGTGGCTAAAGCTACCAGGATGAGAGTTTTCCTGGTAAGGCCTCTTAGTGATGTGGACCGAAGAGGTTCAAACTTGGGAGAGGCTATTCACCTACGTAAACAAAATACTATATATCACTACCGCTAGTTTTCAAAATTTAAGCTGCCATCAAATGGAAACTCTTAGCTATGTAATTATTGGGTAAGTTACTTATATAGAAACATATATTATAACCTGTCCAAAGAAAAATCATAAAAAAAGGTTTTTGAGAAGCAATGTGGATGCCACATGACATAAATAATCTGTGGGCTAATACTTCATAATTTACCAGAGCTAATTTGGGTTAAAATCAATAATTGGGTTGAGCCTGACTTCCCCTCTCTAATGAGCATTGAAGTAATCTCTGTACAATACACTGTGGTTAGCCTTCTTTACCAAAAATAACCAAGATATAGTTTCTAAAGCAGGAATAAGTAGGAATAAAACTCCAAATACAGGCAATCTCCAGTTATTGGTGATCCAGATGTATGGGGCTTGTTTAGCGCTGTAAATCAGTGATTTTCTGCGCCATAATGCACCAATTTCCAGTTGTCTGTGCCGATACATACCTAACAGAAGCCCCATTAACCGGTTATCAGTGCCGTAAGCCCCATAAATCGCCAATTTTCAGTTATTGGCGATTTTCGCTTATCATCAAGCCATCTGAACGGAAACCCCCGATAACCAGAGGCTGCATGCACTATTTAGTAAAATTAGGGATGTGCCCAAGTATTGGTGGTACTGGCTAGTTTTTATGGTATCGGTGGTTATCAGCTAGTTTTTGAGGTATCAGTATTGGTGAATTTCTGGGCAATACCAGCCGATACTTTTGTCATTAGTATAGGAATTTAAAATCCTTCTAGGCTGGCACAATATTAATTTTCTGTACCACTTTTCATTTCTGGGATAATTTTTATATTGAATATCTTTAATAAAATAATAATTTTAACTTAGTTCAGATGGTCCAAGTCCAGTTTGAGTTGGAACCTGTAAAGGGATTTGTGCTTTTTATTTTACTTGAATGTAATGTTGACCTATACTGAGAAACAAACTGGTCCTTTCGTTATCTTATTTTTATTTATGTTCTGGTATATCTCATTTTTCTTGGGATTACTAAATAGAACCAATTTGTGTATTGTAATGAGGCAAAGGCTCAACCCCTCCATTATCAGGACCTTTCATAATCTAAATGAATGAGTCTCTTAACTGTTTCTAGTCAATATATAAATCAAAACACAGAATAAAAGTATATATTAGTGATTTAATATTAGCCAAACTGTATCCAGGTGATAAAGGGATTAAATACTAACTTGATGTTCTTTTTCAATGAAATTTATGCCTTTGAAATTGTTTGTATAACCCTACTATATGACCCAACTTTTGAACCTTTAATATACGTACAATAACCAGAGAACAAGAATGATTACAGTAACAATATATATTCTCCTAAATAACAGTAATATGGAGGTAACAGATATCGGTACCGGCTTTAAAAGTTGGTATCGGTATCGGCCAAAATTTTGGTATCGGTACATCCCTAAGTAAAATAACTTAGAACTGACAGAAATAGATAAGAGTAAAGGCTTCCTATTTTCTATGAATGTTACATCTGCATTACCAAGGCTTATTACAATTATAGCACTGCAATGGAACAGAAAAAATAAATAAAAATGAGACAAGTAAAACAAAGCATGTGAATAAGTTCTAAGGTAAGGTGAATTCTGGATGGATATAAATAGTATTGTATTCAGGATTGTAATACAGTATAGTTAGTCATAGGATACAAAACAATCAAGTTAAATTCATTTAAATCAACTTACCGATATTCATGCTGTTCATTTTCATCTGTTACTTCATTAGCTGAAGACTGGGGCCAGAGCATCTGAAGCGCCACCGGATTCTCCAGTGGGCCAAGTCGCCGCTCTTTGCACTCCTGACCACTGGCATTGCCAATGACTTCTCCCAATTCATACTGCTGTGGATTAGGAAGGCCCAGCCTATCCACAATACACATTGTTATTTCCTGCGCTGTCGTCTGTTTGCTAACTTCAATCGACAGTGCTTCATAATGAGGCGACAATGCCCCAACAAACACTTGCACAATGTAGCGGCTGTAATCCATCTTGTTTCAAAATGACCAGATTAAGCCGTTTTTTAATATTAGTTTTCTTACTAGGGAGTTCATCTCCCTTAGCTGTGAGCCACAATATACCATAAGTTTTTTCTTTTTTGTCTTCTCTGAATTCTAATCAACTTTACCGACAGTAGCAACTTCCATTTTTAATATAACAAACATATACAGCTATACCGTTGTAATTTACTTTTATCTAGGTTCAAATAGCATTCCATTTCCTTGTACTGAAGAGTAATCGAGGTCAAAAGCCCGAGACTTTACATTACTGGCAGTGACCAAGCAACCGCAAAATTCATCACTACATGGGAGTGTCACTGAACAGCACCTCACTAAATCAATCATTTTGGCATCATACTCTCTGGAATATAAAATAACAATAATGAAACATCTGCCACTTCAAATGCCTTGCAAAACTACATATTGGTTGCATAAAAATTAAGGATCAATGCTTGAACAATACATATTATATTTCTTCATCCATGACTGTTTACAACCACTAACAAGTTCCATCCATTAATCTTCTTTACTGTGTGTGTTTTCACTTTCCCAAATACAGTTTATACAGTATCTGTGATTTACTATTTCCACACATATCATTTTGAAATACAGCAATTTATACTTGCTCCTTAATAAGTATATCATGCTTAATATGTATAGTATAATGCTTAATTTTCAATATTGCCTATATATGTAGCCATCACTTGTTACTTATGAAAACTACCAGAGTATAGCTACACACACACACACAGGTTACACTATGCAACAGAAATTTAGAAAATTTTATGTAGTACAGTACATTACACAATTCTTCCCATAAATAATTTTGATTGAACACAATGGTGCTACCATTAACAGAACATGAAGAACAGGATTCTAGTTGGTTACCCCTCAAAAGAAATTTAAAAACATAAAAAGTAGCTAAAATTTAATTCTAATCAAGCAATATAAGGAACATTTTACAAGATTGTTTCATAGATTCAACTCAGCTTTTACACCATTCACTATTTGTTCCTAAAACTTGGGTCAATTAATAAGAGGTTTTCTTTCTGCCTGACTCTTACTGTAACTTTGCCAGACCTAGTCCTTTACCAAAAAACTGTACGTGTTAAGATTTACAACCCATCAAAACAATGACCTATACACCACTTAAAATCTTTAGCTTGGATTAATATGAATAAAGAATTTTACTTGCTTTCTGTCTATAATCTGATTTTATCCATAAATTCAAATTCCTACTAAAGAAACAATATAGTACCTATATTTGCATTAAACCACCTTCTGGCAGCAGCAACTCCTTAGCATAAGTTTACAAAACTGGAATTGGGATTTATTTTAAAAGTGGTAGCTAATCACACCAAATTCTTTACTAATCATACAAGTATCATGTCCAAGCAATTAAACTGCAATCTAGGCTGATGCATTTAAATGTGGCTATGGGTGATGAAGGTGATAGTACTAGATTCATCATGCAGGTACTTTCAGTATATTTTGAACATGATAGATGAATGAAGCATGTAAGCCAAGCACTGGGTCACTTTCAGCCATTCAAAGCTTATGACAATAAAGGAGTGAATTAGAATGGTTGGACAGCAAAACTGAGAGATCCAGAAAATTAAATCAGATTAAATTCAAGTATATTACAAGTAAAACTGGGATGGCAGTTACACTTAGAAGTAAAAGTTAGAGTAAAGCAAAGTTGGACAGATAACGAAGCTATTAAATTATCTCAATCCTCATACATTAGGCAACTGCTCTCTTGGTCAAACCTGTAGGAAAATGTTGACTTGCATAGTATAATAAAGTAGTACTCTGCTAATGACGAAGAAATATCCCTACAGTAGTTTATTCACAAGATTTTCAAACTCCAATTTCTTATTTTTCACCTTCAATTTTGTACAGTTTTCTCTATATATAATAAAAAAATACTCACAGATTATAATAATAATTTAAATACAAAGAATATTTCATCACCAGACATTGGATTTGTTTATTAGCCTAAAGAGAAATGTGGCATAAGTTTGTGAACAAACTCTTTTTCTTCCTGGCAGCATAGGTATAGTATCTTACTTTTCAGCTTTGGCATTTATCAAAATATGTGTACCGTGGTAATCATCATCATTTTCACATTAGCTTTCACTTATACTATAACTGACAATGTAATATGAGTTCTCTCCATGCTCTTTGGAAAACTTTCAGGCTGTGATAATGTTATTTATACCTCCCAGTCAGGCCACTTTACCATCACTATTTTGTTTCTTGGTTAGTTTTCTTAAAAGATGAATCTGGTGTCAGACATAAAAAACTAACAATTTTCTTTATGTAAATGAACAATCACAAATGTTATTCTGTTGCTGGTCTACAATCTCAGTGTATGTGTTCAGAGCAGATATGATCATACTAGGATCATACTAGGGTGGTAACAAGATCATTTCATTCACATTGCTGGTCTGTTTGTTTGGCAATTAATCAATCACAGATGGGTGGAGCAAGGTTCAGACAACTCCATAATTACCATACAGTAATGTTAATGTTGTTTGTAGTGCTGGGCTTCGCAGACAGTTTTTCCCACTGGGCTGTTTCTTCAGCAGTAAAGGCAGTCCCTGCTTATCAGCAGGGGTTCCATTCTCAGTGGGGTGCTGATAAGCGAAAACCGCCATTAACCAGTTAATGGCGCTGATAACCGGTTAAAAGCACCAATAACCAGTTACTGGTGCATCGGTTAGGAATGTTATGGTGCCATAACTCACTGATTTTATGGTGCTGGACTAGCGCCATAAAACCGGATTGCCATTAACTGAGCTCGCCGATAACCGCGGACTGCCTATACTATACATATTACTGTTACTGTAGTACGATGAACACATCTATAGAAAATAATAAAAAAAGACAAGAGCTATGAAGCTACATATGCTCATATGAGCACAGAAAAAAAAAGTGAAAACTCACTCCATGTCTGGCCTAACCTCACAAAGGGAAAAGATGACTCCATGTCAAAAAAAACAATGACTATATTCATTCATGCCAAAGCAACATATGTCCTATGACATAAACTATTTAGTTAAAAACAAAGACAAAGTTACCTTTAGCTTCACATATTGACTAGAGAACTTCAGTTGCTCTTGTGAGTACATACTCTTAAATTCAGTTATTCTACTTGAAAAGTATGACAGCCATTTCTAAATGATTTAACATGACTTGGGGTTTTGAAATATGTACTGTATGTACTTGTTCCAGCGACATATCCTTAAAATATTCACATCTCAGCAGAAGTTTTACTAAACGTACAGAGCTATGAAAGAGAGGGTAAAATTGCACTATTAAACAATTGCTAGGGATTTAGTCTAGTCAGCGGATTTTTCGGTTTTAATTATCTTTGTCGATGTTTGATTCAGATGACTTTACAACTCTATAAGCATTTAATGCAACTGACCAAGAAATGACATTAAAATCGAACAATCTTGGAGTAGTAGTTTACTGTTGCGGAAATACCTCCCCTACTTATCTATCCCCTGACCACCACTGATCTAGAAACATGCCAATATGTGAGATTCAGAAGAACAAAAATTATGGTTCTTAACGACACAGCTGACTGCCTCCTGACATCATGCATGGGTGAAGTACAAATTCCCTCAATGGCAAATAAACCAAATACATGTACCTATGCGAGGTGATCTAATTTTGTACCTGATACCAAGTTGGACTGAAATCCCTTCGGCCCAGCAGGAACTGTAACGACCAGGAAAACCCTATAGGCACAACCCAGATGGCACACATTTTGTTAACATATTAAATACCTTTTGTAAAGTACTGAATGAGTCTGATCCAAGAGCGAATGCAAAATCTAATGCAACACTACTAAATGAAAATGCTACATATAAATATAATGTAATATTGTACAACTGCAACTATACTATGATGTAATGTTTCTCTAGGCTAGTCAGGAAGCACAAGGCCACCAGTCAGTACCTACTGATGAAAGGAATCATACGAATTTCTGCGCTTGGATAAAATCTACATTTTTCCTTGAGAAATTTTGTTCCTAAACCAGTAACATAAGAAATAATTTTCAATAATAGCAAACTTACCCATCTACAATGGATGATAAAATACGGGTGCAGAAGTGAAAAATTTATATGTACTATTTGTTCAGCAATATTTAAATAAGGGCGATTACACAAATAGTCTCTCTCTCTCTCTCTCTCTCTCTCTCTCTCTTCTCTCTCTCTCTCTCTCTCTCTCTCTCTCTCTCGTGTCGGTGACTTTCATTTAACGGAACAGGGATCTTGATTGGTTCGTTTCTTTGTCAATTCCTTTGCACGGTGATACGAATAATAAAGTATCTTTCTTTTCATTATGTTACTGCAAAGATGCAACTTGTATGTCAGTGCGTTATGGCTACTGATAAATGCTCTTATGATCCTGTGTCTTCAAAAAAAGAGTAGAAAGTAGGAACTTATCAGTTTCTTTTTTATTAAGTCCATTGGCAGGATCGAAATTCCGAAGCAACATTACCGAGTAGTACTTCTTCAACGTTATTTTGTGCACTGGCAGTCCCAATTAAGTTATTAAAAAAATCTTGCGGATATTGATGATAACTTTCATCTTCTATTGTGTCCGAGCTGAAATATTCGCGACTTTCTCCGGGGAAGTTGTACAGAAATTATGTATGAAAAATCGTAAAGTAACTAAGTCTACGGGAATAACCAGCCTCGTTTCACGGCCAGAAACAGCTCCGTTTCAGGGAATCCCTTCTCACCCCCACCCCCTACAAAGGAGGGGAGTAAGTTGGATGAAATCCCATTACAAACCATCTTAGGGGTCCCCACCATAACCCTGCCAAGTTTCATGCTCATCTGACCAGCCGTTTAGCCGTGATTGAATGACAGACAGACATTACGCCCATTATGCTAGTATGATGTACTTCTGGCAGTCTAACATTGCAAATGAACACGGTACTATCACAATGTAAACAAAGTAAGACTAAGTACTGTAATTATGAAGCAAAAATTGGCCTATATTATTACGCACTACTGAAGCTACTTACTTTGAAAGATTTTGGCAGTGTGAGAGAAAAAAAAAAAAAAAAAAAATCTCAAAACTGGACACCTATTTGAAAGTAAGTTGGTTGATATGGTTCTACTGGCCTGATTGTGGCCTATTATTTAGCCTACTATGTATTTCAACTTTAGATACAAAAATAGCCAAGAATTGTTGGGGGGGGGGGGGGGGGGATTTGGCCAGAACTGATCTGTACATAAGTCTGAAAAGGTGGTAAAACTATTTCATCTTAATAAATATAACCTAATGCATATAATAAAACTATATCATTGAATACATTTTTTAATTTTCACAATTTCTCCTGATTGTCCTCTGGAATTACCCAATATAATAACAGTAAACATATAGGCTATATATAAATTATATATATATATATCATATATATATATATATATATATATATATATATATATATATATATATATATATATATATTATATATATATATATATATATGCATTAAGCTAGAAATGTGCTTTAATATCTAATTCGCTCTACCTCGGTTTCATATATGTTAACAGAAGGGGAACGTTTTAGTTGATAAGCAATTCCTCGGCTCATGGGCACGAACCACAGAACCAAGAATTCAGGATATACAGTGAAGCACTTTAAATCACAAGGCTATCATAAGAGGTATAAGTTAACACCCCCTCTCACCTATAAAATCCCTGTCGTGCTCGGTATTTGTTGTTTTAGAGTCGGCATCAACCTACCTTGACCTAGACAACTTTGTAGTGCTTTTGTTGCACGTAGCCATATTGAGTCTTACCACATCGCCGTGATTCATATACGTATACGCATCAAGCCACAAATGTCCTTTAATATTTAATTAACTACTTCGGAATTAATATATTTTCATATATTTCATTTTCCCCTAAATTTCAGAAAATACCGATATATTCCTGTTGGTTATGAATGCTGCTTTACTGTCCAGGGTAAATTTGGTCATGTCTCTATACGTATAACTGAATATTTTGATACTTGTGTTTATATTTTGATACTTGTGTTTATATTCTGATTGAATGAACAACTCTGTACAAGGACAAAAATATGTAATGACAACTTTCTGCTATGTTCAAGAACTGAAGATTTTTTCTGAAAGGAACTTAACACTTTTCTCAGAATATGCTGTAACATACCTGTCTACAAAAGGACAACAATAGTTTTCAGAGATTTTTTTGAAAAAAATTACAACTTCTTTTTTTTTTTTACAATAATTTAATATGTATGGAACTCTGTGTCTGCTGTAATTTCACTAAGTATCACCTCCTCTATCTTACCAGACAAAAATCCCTCACATTTGTACGCCTATCCAATCAAACCCTAAACACTTCATAAATGACACTTGCAACAATGATAGTAGTAATGAGTGGCAATGTTTACGAATGTAAAATTGGAAAATTCATTCAAAAATATGAGTGGAGTAGCACCATGGTAAATATAATTAGAAAACTGATTCCAAGGGTTCATTTCTGATTATCTTTGGCACAAATATGCACCAATTTCAGGGTTCTTAATTTTTCACGACATAAAATCACTGCCTACAAAAGATACTAGGTATACATACTACATGTCTGTGAATATTCCATTAACAATTGTTATATACCTATACTATATACAGGCAGTCCCCGGGTTATGACGGGGGTTCCGTTCTTGAGACGCGTTGTAACCCAGAAATTGTTGTAAGCTGGAACATCATCAAAAATCCTAAGAAAACCTTACTTTTAATGCTTTGGGTGCATTGAAAACTATGTTAACTGCATTCTTATTGCATTTCTCATAAAAAAACCTTCAAATATTGATTATTTTGCATTTTTGGTGTCATATTTCTTCTGCCAGATGAGCATTGTAAGCGTTGTAACCCTGGAAATAATTTCTGATGAATATAATTGAAAAGTGCCTTAACCTCGGAACGTCGTAAGCCGAACCAATCATAACCCCGGGACTGCCTGTATTCTTGACATGCCATTTTTCTTTTATTTCCAATGTTATACATGATGATAAGTTTGCGAATACACAAGTATATAACTCGTATAATTTTTAATCTAAATGACATGAATGTAATTTTTTTTCATTGTTCAACTCAAAGCACAGTGCGATAAGGTTAGCAATCTCATCAATGCCTGCACGCTTACCTTGCTACTTGAAGTGGTCTCCATAACTATCTCTACAACATATAACACAATAGACCTAGACCTAATAAGCTTGACGGTCATAATATTTTCAAAATAGGAATACATATTACATAAAGTTTTCTTTGATTTTTGAAATTTTTGGCTGTGGTCAAGCTGCCTGTATGTTGCAAAATGATTCATAAGTCTAACAAAAATAATCTCAGGTTTCTCAGATGTAGTCCTGTTAACTAAAGGAATTACTTAAAGATGTTACCTGTTCTTTGAAGAACTGAAGAATAAAAGATGATGATTCTTTAAATTATACCAGGAAGACAGCTATTAACCTAAATATTTATTAGTGATAATGCAAAGGATTATGAAACTTTTTTTTTTACTGACAAATATTTTCTTGAAAGCCCTTCTCTTTGATTTTGACGTATAATTGATTCAATCATAGAAATGTGACTGCTTGGTATAGGCTAATATATACATATTTAGCAAGTAAAGAAAATTAACAAGCCAAGGCCCGGGAACAAAATCTTGGCATTAAAATAGGTGTAACAGCAAAGAACATTAGCTAATACTGTGAGTCACTATTTTTGAAGTGAAAAAATATCTCACAAGTAACATTATATATTTTTTATGACTATGTAAAATATGTATACCTATAATAATAATAAATATATATAAAATTAATATTTTCCATATGATTTCATTGTCTCTATTCATTGCAGGCCTATTTACCAGGTGCATTGTAGTTCACTTTGCCGCTAATCAAGTACTATAGTTGCATCACAAAGGCCCCGCCACTAGTTGATATCAGTGAGCGCAATTTAGCTACAATATTATTTTGATATTTATTTACCTATATTTTTTCAGTATTGATGGGTATAATTAATCAACAAACTGTTACAAATTTTATGGTTCTAATTAAAGCCAATAGGCTATATCATAATGTTATGAAAACTTTTTATGATTTTTCTTATGTTTAACGCTTGAACCTAGGCTGACGAAGTATTTTTTTGTTGTTGAATGCATCGGCGGTGAGTGATCGAAAGTTTTGAACATTTTTTGTCACGTTTCCAAAATTTTGTTATAAGCAACATACTATGGCTTTATTTTGCATCATAAATGAGTTCTCGCATTCAATTAAGAAATAAATATGTAGCATGTTTGTTAGTTTTGAACAAAATCAAATGCTGTCACGTAGCATCAATTCTGAGCATGCCTGTGCATTTACATACTTTGCTAAACTGACAGGACAGGTCTCACATAGGCTAATATATGGCTCTACGCAACAAAATGTTCATCCATAATAGGTAAAAGAATAAAGACATCAGGATTAGATGTAAAATATACAATACACAAAAGTTTTTGGTATCCTCTTACATGCTTCAGAGATGCAAATGACTTTTAACTTATTCAACTTTTCTTTAAGACAAATAGTTTATAATCTTGAAATAGAATTTAAATACTTAAGTTCATTTTCTTTGCAAATTACCACTCACAATCAGCTAAATTTTGAATACAATTGTATTTGTCAGACTAGGGCACTTCGAAAAGGTTATACAATATATATATACTGTCAATGCAGGATAAGAATTTTCTTCAAGCAGGATAATCCACTTGTTTATGGTTCATTAACACTTTTCATACATGTTATTTCTTGTAGGTTTGTACATTTCACTCTCAATATTTTCAAAGAACTCACTCTATTACACAACAACACTTAGATATTTACACTATTTGTTCACATACAGTATTACTAGATTGTCTATATGGATGACCAGTCAAAATTGGCTATGCTACTATAATCATCTCACACAACTACATTTGTTTTAGCTAGTGCTACTGTTTTAACAAATTTCGGTTAAGAAGGTCAAGGTATGATCAAACAGGTTTTAAAAGACAAAAACCTTTGACAGAAAACAATATGGAGCCCTGCAAAACTCCTTTGTGGACAAACAGCAGCTACACTATCAAAAACTATAAGTTAGGCTATGTGACTGATGCAGCATAATATTACAAAGAAAAAAGGTGTAAAAGGAATTGCTTTCCAATATAACTGCAAAACAGTCTAAGGCAAACAGACCCAAATTTTATAGTACACTACTAATGAAACTTGACTATACTACTAATTACTGTGAGCTAACCCAACACAGCCAATCTAGCCTACCATAATTTCTGGATTAGTCTCAAACAACAAGGCTGGGCTAGCCTACACCTTAACTGTACAAAAGCTGATATCTAAAAAGTGAAACCACGTAATAATGGAGCATGATTTTATCCTAAAAGCTGCCCTCAATTACTTATGTTGTTTTTGTAATGTTTTTGTTTCTAGCATGGTCTCCACAATAACTTTTGCCTACAATATCCATTCGCAACTTTATAGTTATAAAATATGGAGCCATATATATAACTATAATTTTCTAAGTTGAAGCTCAGTTTTATATGCTACACTTGGTCAATCTTCTTACTAACAACTTCAACATAAGTCAATGATATATATTTCTATTGCAGTACTTACCAATGTCACACGTAGCTATGGGGTGCCATTGTCTTAACAGCATTACCAGCCTTCCAGTTTCATTAGTTTTCTAGGTAGCTCAAATAACAGCTACTTTACCCAGGCATGAAGCTGTTCTAATGCAAAGCAAAAATTCTAAGCCATAAAATCAAAATACTATGTATATGTATACAATGCATCCAATTTTACTTGAAACAACAGTCTTGCTTTACAGATGTAAACTAGCCAATCTAGAGGCTTGACCTACAACTTAGACATTTATTTTATCATTCTTACATGTTACATACCTAGGTAATAATGTGTAAGTGCCCTTCTTCTCTCAAGTCCTACTGTGTTTAGTCTGCTAATTGGTGTTGGGGTCACAGAATTTTAGGTTCCTTGGAATCACTGAATCTGATTTCACTTCCAGAATCTTTAGTTTCTGTTCCTTTTGCCAAGGAATACTACTTCCCTATGTGAAAATACTATGGCAGTGATCCTGCTGTTGATGTATGAAAATCAAGTAATTTTTTGTGTTCTAGATACTGTTGCAAAGAAGAGGAACTGCAAGGTATATTCTAAGGCATAAAAAAAGGTTAACAAAACCCCGTAAAACTTTTTGCAAACTGACGATAATAAAAGTCTGAATCAAAAAGTGCCTTTCCAATATATTGATATATTTATAATGCAATGACCTTAATTTCCTTTGCACTTTTTTGGTAACTTATTGCCCTCCCCCCACATCTCTAAATTTAATCTGAAATTAACATGAACACAAGTAAACATTATGTATATAGGCCTAATTTTATATTTGGACAATGACGTATCACTGAATGGATGCAGGCTTACTCGGACCTTGGCTGATTCGGACCGTGGCTGATTCGTACCTTAATCTTGGCTGATTCAGACCATTTGCTAGGCTGATTTGGACCCATACTAATAATTTTATATTATAGCAATGGGTATTTCTATATAAGCATTCCGCATCGTACATCCCTGCGAATACGGAAGCCACCAGGAATTGGGGCGTCAAATGTATTTCACCGTGTTTAGTACAAGCCCCTGGGGGTTAATTACAGTCGTCCGAATAAATATTACTTAAAATTCTTGTTCAGGAAGTAAAACTGCACAAAAAAATCGGCCAATCATATGAAGGTCCGAGTAAGCCTGGATAAAGGTCCGAATCAGCCAAGGTCCGAATAAGCCTGTTCCCCACTGAATATACCACTGCCGCAGGTTGACTTCTTTTTGAAGGTGCTTTAAGCCATTTCAAGTTAGTTTGGGAAAATTCAACATGAGTTTATGGTATGAAATTAGGCTAGGCTATGCCATCTAAAACCAATGGATGCGTAATAACTTAAAAGGCAATATCAATAATATTTAAACCGCAACATAACAATTTATGGTGCTCCAGGTCCATTCAAGTTAAGAGGGTTTATGTTAGGTTAACTGTAGCTAATGCTGTGTTCATGCAATAATAGGGCTAAGCCATTCTTAGGTAATTTATTTTTCATTTTTCCCAACATACCTAAACAGCCCAGTTCCACACGGACGTCCAAATTAGGTACTAGCTAGATGTCAAGGGGGCGGGGAATAATCCGAATCAACGAAACACTTCTGACATTCAGGTTCCTACTACTACGTCAATTTGTTCAAAACGCATCAAAATTTCTTAGAATAATAATCATTTGCTGAATCATATTAAGATATGTGCAACATGTAAGCTTTAATTTTCGTTTTACCGCCTCTGACATGCAAACTGACTAGGTAGTTCATGCCAAGGCTTAACAGTCATGCTTAGGCTACGGAAGCCTCTATCTTGAAACCAACTACTAATTTCCGACGGAAATCCAAACCATAAAATCTACGAACTCTCATCAAAATGTACAGTAATATCATACTTTTGACACAAAAACATGGCGCTATGGTCTAAACATTCTAAAAGGTTAAGCCTAAACCTCTCCCCTCGACTCAAATGACATAATTAAAATAAACAAAACTACACAAGAAGACGGCGGTTAACTCCTCCGAAGACAATACGGTTCCACACACGCACTCACATCGCCACCACCTCACATTTTCCTTTTTTATATTAATGCCTCCCCAGTATTTATTAGGCACCAAATTTCACCAGTGTGATAATACATACACTTCTATTTTCCAAATCACTTTTAACTAAAAGTTTTCTTAACTGACTTAAGATATCCTTATTTTCTTAATTCTCTTCTCACCATATTTTCACTTGTTGCTTCTTAGGCTGAAGACGATTCGCATTTTCACATCCATAAGGCCATTACAGGACTGGTTACACATTCCATTTAACGCATATCATGATTAAATACTTCATTTACCATTCACTTATAGCGTAAATGTACGATAAACAGGGAAATTTGCTGTAAAACGAGGAAGCGATTGACATAGCAGTAGTCTTTAACGGTGCTCCCGAGTAAACTACCGCATGCTGCCATCTACCGGCCTCACAGCCAAATATCCGTCACTACCCTTCAAATTATAGTTATTTTTCCCATGCATTCATTTTTGTTTACTTTTCCCAACAGTCTTCTTTCTAACAATTCCACATAAGAAATGTTGATCATTCTCTTTTCTGATTTTTCCTTTCAAATTAAAGTGGCAGACCGCCAATATTAATTTTTATCAGCTGTGTTTATGAAATAAAAGCAGTAAGTTTAGTAATGTGATATCTAATCTCTCAGATGCACGCATTCCCTATTCATATCCCACTATCAACATAATAATCTATACAACAACGTTAATAAGATTATGACAAAACGATTAAATTTGACATAAGACGATGATTCAATGTGTCATAGCCAAATACGAGGTGTAGTTTGTCGTGACCCATCACGATTCAGAATGAAAATACCCTAAACGAGATGCAAGAAAATACCCTAAACGAGATGCAAGTTTTGTTCTTCGCGTGTAGATGCCGATTATGTGTGTAAGTGGGGAGGGACACACCACTAGGAGTTGGGTGTGGCGGACTACGCTATCACAAAAGTGCGGTCTCTGGGCATTACTTTAAGGTGAGCGTAATACGGCTTCCTGTCACGAGGGATTTCCTTTTGGTGCATCAGCATGTCATAAATCTTCGTCTGTGCAGTCATCTCCACTCAGTGTACCTACACTTCTAAATCATTGATAATCATTTTAGTTATTACAATAAAGGAGAGATGATAACATTTAGTTGGTTCAGAAAGTTTGCCGACTAACACGAACGCTCCCCCCATTTTTTAAGACTAGACCATGTAATGTTCATAACTGGCGGTGTTCTTCTTTAACTCCATACTCCCGATGACACTGTTTGTCAGTCGGGCACTCGCTTTCTTTTTTTCTATACTCCATTTTATGTGACTGGTCTGGCAATAAAAGCCAAATTAATAATGTAAGATATGAGACAAACGACGCAACTGACATGGTGTTAGAGCAGAAGCGGTAAACAATTATTTTTTTCTTTTCTTCGTTCTTTCTTTCGGGTGACTGGCGCATAACACGAATCCTGATAGTTTTTGCATGTGTGCCAAGAATGCTGTTACCCCTAGCAACGCAACAGGAACGGCGGACACATACCCCATGTTGTTATCAGTATTAATTACAAAAATAAATGGGCCTTTTACCACAGCTTCCCCCCACCTTCTCTCTCTCTCTCTCTCTCTCTCTCTCTCTCTCTCTCTCTCTCTCTCTCTCTCTCTCTCTCTCTCTCTTTCTGAGAGAGAGAGAAGCCTTAATAAAATTGTACGTGGAGTTACACAGATTTGTTTTTCTTCACACAGCTACAAGAAGTAACAAAACACTCAATGTCGTCATACAGCGCCTTTCAAGGAGGAAAAGTTAGTCCACGCCTTTCCAGTGAAGTGTAACTTCAAGAAAGTTTACTCATTGAAAAGACAATACGCCCATTATTAGAGGGAATTCAAGTAATCTGTATAACATGTAAAACATTAGCTTCCTCAGATAAAGAAAAATAGTAGCTCTAAGCAATTTACAGATTTTATACTGAAACTACAAACTTTACTACTCTCTCTCCTCTCTCTCTCTCTCTCTCTCTCTCTCTCTCTCTCTTAAATATAGGTTTTGAAAAATTAGATATATATATATATATATATATATATATATATATATATATATATATATATATATATAATCGAGCCACGTAAAGCTGCACTCTGTGCGGTATCGCCTTAACCTAATCCGCAGCCTACTATATAATTCAGGTGTCTGAGAGACCTTTAATAATATCTCAGTTACGACACAAACGGGGTTCAAAACAAAATGATGAATAATCAAACCTATGCAATTATGCAATTAACCTTAAGTACACGCAAACTGATCTGTGCACCTGCATTCATACAGATTGCATAAGTGAGTTGTCTGAACAGTCATTGCTATCCTTAACGTCAATAACTGTCATCTACAAGGTACCTGTATTGCACCCATACTTGTGAATCTGATGACAGTAGCTTCTTGTTTATCTAACACATATTGTTCGTTGACAGAGATGGCTCCTCTGAACTGTCATTTTACGCTTAAGAATGGCCAATGATTCTTGAAGGGTGTCATAAATCAAGATGCGTGTTGCCCCTATGGAATCACATACTACTTTTTCAGGCGTTTGCATCCATCTTTTCTGTACAATTCGCCTCCTAACTTCGCGTGTGGCTCATCTGGCGTTTTAAAAAAGCAACATCGCTCTCGAGTCCGCCTGGATATCTCCCTTAAAGCTATTCTTTGTGGAACCTGACCCGAAAGAAATCTGTCGTGAACAATGTCCAAACTTTACCGCCATGCTTGGAGTCATCTTAGCTTTTCAAGCAGATTGCTTCTCTCTCCTTAGTCTCTTGCTTACTTTTTCATCGTTGCTAGATTCATTAGCGTGTTGGTTCTTTTTTTTTGTCTCTTAATGGCCATGTGTGGAGGGAGTAAATATCAGAGTTAACTGGCTTCGAAACTTTTTCTTTATCTATATGTGCATAAACATATTTGCCATCAGATTTCAGCCTTAATGGAGAATTATAGCATCTGTCATTTTTATATTTTAATGTCCGAGGCCTTCATTCCTCTTTAACACACACTGACTTGAATTCCAACACCCAGCTCTTCTCCTTCCTCAAACGTTCTTCTATCCTCCCTCTTGGACCAAGAGAACATCATAAACTGCCTTTGAATTTGTAAAATAAGGGACCCACTCTTTTTCTACATCCTCACCTAAGAAATAATTTGGTATGCTCTTGTCCGTTTGCAGTGAGTGCGTTTTCTATTTCCGGTGGTTTGGCTCCATTTTGCTTACCACTTGCAATTCGGCTCTGCATGTAAAGTGCACGAAGTATTTTGAATGTTCAATCCCAGTAGTATTGTAATAACTACCGGGTCTCTTTGGCAGAGAAACACATGATGTGTGTTTCCCAGTATTAAGGGTTGGAGGGGACATTTACTCATTCAATGCATAAATGAGGATAGTACTTAGAGTCGACATTACAGAGTATTCATAGAGCCATCTATGCCCTACTGGTTGGATCATAAACGATATATACATGGACGTAATCTTGATGTGGTTATTCCAGAGTAAATGAAAAGTTTCTGACTTTTTGGAAGAATGTTTTAGAATAATTTTAGGTATTCCATGGCACCAAATCATATACTGCGAGACAGGCGAGAGAGAAGTCTTAGCAATCAATGTAGACAGATGACTCTCTAATGGGAATGGCTAGGACTGAATTAGTCTCATATGAAATGGTTGTTCAGTGCAGGATATGGGAGGTGTAGAAATCTGGGTTAGGGCAACCCGTAGGGAAGTTGGCAATCATAACCAAATTAATTTGAAAAAGATGTCACAATAAACAATGTGACGTGAATATATTAAGGGCCCGTGCACCGCTGGGTTCCTTAGTTGGCAGGGGACAACAGCACGAAACGTTCAAATAAGATGCCTTTGACATGTTAATGTAAGTATAATTATTGCTCAATACACACACACACACACACACACACACACACACACATATATATAATTAGATATATTATATTATTATATATTAATATAAATTATATATATATAGATAAAAATATATATATATATAATATATATATATATATCTATATATATATATATAGCATATATTAATATATAATAATCTATAGTAACTGCGTAAAATTAGAATTACTACATTAAAATGTCAAGGGCATCTTGTTTGAACGTTTTCTACTATTGTTTATTAACCAATGTTTGTCCAGTGGGTGTCCTTCATCTGACACCAAAATTACGGGAAGTATATTCTGTAGTGAGCCCATTTGATAAATCGATAACCATGGATGAGAAATGATGAGGAAGTCTTATGAATAACGCACAGTTCTTCTTGGACCTGGTCATTCTACCATAAACGTCATTATTTTATAGTTAACGCCTCCAGTAAGATCATGTTAAAGATAACTGTTCACTGGACGATTCCATCATCCCTATTTGGCGATTACAAAAGACTGTTCACATAAACACAGACTCGCATACTATATCGTCAGCAGCTGTAACCGATTGCCCAGTAAATTAAATAATCACGGAAAAGTTTGTCTTTTAACACTCAATGGTTCTACGTTTAAACAGGTCGCGGATATTGCCGATGTTTTCAGAGAGGAATAATTGTTTATCAGGACATAACAACCAGCTTTGTTTGTTGGGTAATCACAGTGTGCCGACGAGAGAGAGAGAGAGAGAGGAGAGAGAGAGAGAGAGAGAGAGAGAAAGGGGGGGGGGGGGGGGGGGGGGGGGGGGGGGGGCAAAAATGAAAGATTTCAATACGTGTGGCTAACGTGAGAGCTGACTGATGGAATTGTTTTATCATGGCAATAATCGTTCCTGGAATCCTTAAAGGGGCGGGTCAATTACACAACTGACAGAGAGGGCTGGACGGTTGTCTAAAAGTCAAGTATCTGAATAGATTTTACATCTGATACAGTAGAACTGATTTTGGCCTGAAATGCAATACATCGGTTGCTATATTTCCGGCTCTAATGGGTAAATCGAATTCTAAGGCAAAATATTGGATCAAACTTTTGAGTAAGCTTGAAGGGTGGCTTTCTTACAACCAGTATTATGGTTACAGCAACATCTGAGGTCTACATGTTTTGCAGCAAAAACCATGAGAAATTATTTCATATGGCGGAAAAAAAGGTGAATAGTGCATGAAAGTGTCAACTGGGCTCCTCTGGACACCAGTGCAGTAAGAAGACGTAATTGGAAGAGAGCTAGGAGCTATGAGGTTGGAGATGCGTGGAGACTTGTGGAAGATAAAGCACAGGAAAGACATGAGTGGCGTTTTACTTTAAGGCGATGATGATGAAAAAACGGTGGACTTACTTCAAAGCTAAGATGTGTGTATTCGTGCGGATTAGGTTGCAAGTATAGCTAAGATAAGATGGAAACCAAAAAGGTTAATATCAAGTCGTTCAAATGTACAAGAACTGTTTCTATCTCTCCTACGAAAATTATGGCCGAAATAGAATTCCTTTTCGGTGCAAAATGAATTTAAGGGAAATTCTTTGAGATATCGAGACGATTGATGATGCGAAGTAGTTTCTTAAACTTGGCCGAAACGCTGCACTGTGAATAACGAATAGGAAACAGGGGTGAAAGCAAGAACATCCTCATAACTATGCATAATTGCAATAACGTCATAAAGAGGATATGACTGTACCCGTTGATTGGCGTTATGGACCGAGTGCACGCAGTGTTGACAAGGGGCTCGATAGTGTCGTAACTGGCTACATTTTGGGTGGTCGGAATCTCTCGCAATGATGACTTCAATATAAAGAAAGCTCATGTTTTCGATAATTGTGAGCTGAGGACACCATATTTCTAAAAGTGTACCTATAGGCAACTCTGATTTCGTGTGCACATGGTCATCGTTTAATACTGGTCAAGTAACACTGACCAAGCATGTATAACAAATAATATAATAAATAACCAATAACCCTAGAAGTTAATTTTGGTAGCGTGCCTAAATAGATCGAAAGAATGCGCTGTATATGAGGTGAGCTTCTCTTTAATAAATGAGTCATGGGTCTAGTTAAGGCTTATTAACTTGCGTCTATGTATTCCACATGGCCTGTGCAGCATCGTGCTACCATCCCCTCGAAGCTAAGTCATATTTTTTTAATGTCATTATTTTATATATAGATTTCCTGAAATAGATTCGTTATTCCAAAGCCTCTAAATGTTTACTGACCAACCATTCATGAAGAAATACGAGAGCCATGCTGTATAAACAACTGTTATGTATTCTGTACAGTTGTATAATACGAAAATACATGTTTTTCTTTGTCACAATCTATAAATAACGTTCATCTGTAGGTAACTCACAGTACTTGTCTTCTGGCCACGGAGGCTGTTCAACGCCACTTCGACAGGAAGAATGAAATCCACTCTGCTCCAGTGTACTAGGCCAACTTCGTAGTAAGAAGAGATTTTAAGTGCTATTCCACGTCCGTGTTCACCAACTCATCCAAACATGAGTGAGGTGAAATTATACATAGACATACGTATATATAAGCTAAAAGAGTTAATCGAATTTACGGTACCAACAGTCGAAATCAGTTCTTTATCTCTCTCTCGACGGCTAAGCGCGTCAAATAACTGTCTATCTTTTCCCAGCTCTAAAAGGCATAGGTTCAAATCCCAGTGTGGGCTGGTGAATATATATAATTCACTTACGGTGCAAATAATTCCAAAATGAACATGAAATTCATTGCTAATAGGCTACTTGTGCTTAATATTTAAGGGTATAAAGAGATGTGAGTATACACACATATAATATATATGTGTATGCACATATATATATGTATGTATATGTATATATGTATAACTGTTATCTTTAAAAAGGGAAACGGTCCTGATATATTCAACCTGTAAACGATGCGACATACACCTACACAGGAGGTGCATGAGAAGCAGGCCGTGGTCCCTAGACTCACTAAAACTCATCTCTATCTGACACACGCTAAAAATTCCTCGATTTGTTAATTTCTTTTTCTTTAACATTTCATTTATTCTGTCACCTCTTCATTACCTTCAGTTTTCCAACTTAGCTGCTTTCAATTTTTCCACATGACTATAATGCCTTGAATATAATATCTTTACCAACACTGACATTTCTTTGATTTAAATTGAACAAACCGCACTTCACTTGCACAAAGGAGGGTTGGTTCAACAATTCCTTTATAATTTTCCAGCTTTACTTGTCCTAAGCACTTCTATTCCACCCTTACTTCACTCTCTGCTCACCTATTTCACTTCTTTCCTCCCAGCTACCTAATCGGAATCGACTACTTCCATTCCTCAACCTTCCGAATGACCATTTACCTACATTTTTCCGGTTCCTATTCACCCTCGTCACTGCTGGGTAGAAAACGATGACATAAATCTTGGATCTGCAAGCGAAAGCCTTTTTTCAAACCCATGCACTGACGTCAGGAGGCCCGAGGGGAAATCTAAATAGTTGACGCGTTTTCTCAAATAGCTACATATCATCTACGGATAAATAGTTTTCCGAAGGGCAATTGCATAATTTCGTGTCTCGTCAATATAATGCCGCATGAAAGCCATTTTTTATTATCACTAATCTCTCTTCAGGCAGACATGGGGGCGCGCGCGCGCACACACACACACACACACACACACACACACACTGGTACCAACAAACACTTACAGAGAAGACTAACGGCCCACCCCCCTGACAACCATCTGACGCCTGGGGGTCATCATCACAGTAGTATTGGTTTTCAACAAAAAGTGTTGCAAAAGCGATGTGTTAAATATTCAGAAAAGTACACTGGTACGCGTCGTGGGCGCACACACACACACACACACACACACACACACATATGAAGGAAAACTCTCCTTCCGCCGTAACTCGTGAAGTTATTCTAATATGAAATATAAAAAGAACGAATGAATTGTGATGGAAGTTTTGGAATCTTCTCAGAACACGGACGAATGTTTAGCTAACTGGAAATCAATAAAGTGTTGTATTGCAGGACAGACCTTCAGCCTTGTGATGACCACAATTTCTTTCTTTATTGATCGAAGTTTATATATATTTACAAACATAGACACACGCATACACGTGTATATACTATATATATATATATATATATATATTATTTTATATATATATATATATATATATATATATATATATATATATATATATTATGTGTGTTTGCACAAAAAATTTAGTGAGAGAGAGAGAGAGAGAGAGAGAGAGAGAGAGAGAGAGAGAGAGAGAGAGAGACTAGTAATGTACTAGGCATAATTATTAGACATGGTAAAGATCACTGACGATGTGAAAAAGGTATATTAACGTAAAGAAATAGAATATGCGGCCACCCTCCATCATTCAGCCACATGAATTATTACTTAGTATTTCCTCGGCGTCAAGACAAATCTGAACTGAATGACAATGACCTCCTGGGAAGCCAAATTTAGCATCAAACATTTTGTTTCTCTTTTACCTACAACTCTCCTCTCGCGTTTTGTCTTGATGTCTTACTCCAAACTCAGTTGGTGGGGGATTTTGATTTTTATAAAATCAGGAGCCTTCTGTAAATTAGGTATCTGACTTCAAATTAAGGATTCTTATGTAAGCTGGGGTCCTTCAGAAAATTAGGAATCTTTTTGTAAGATCTGGATTTTTCTATAAGTTAAGGTTCCTTCTTTGAGCCTGGAATTATATATTAGTTAGGGATCCTTCTGTAAACCAGGGAATCATCGCAAAGTTAGAATCCTTCTATAAATCACAGGATCTCAACAAAATTCGAGATCCTGTGGCAAATTAGGGATTGTTCTGCATATCTAGATCTTTCCTTGAGTTAAGGAATCTTCTGTAAGTTATATAAGGGCCTTTCTGTAAACTGAGGATGCTTCTTCTAAGTGAGGGATTTTTCTGCAAATCACGGGTCCTTTTTTGATTTAGGGAATCATATCTAAGTAACGGATCCTTCTGTAAGGTAAGAATAATTATGAAAGTTGAGGATCCTCATGTGAACTGAAGATGTTTCCATAAATTTGGGATCCTTGCAAGTTGAGGGTCTTCCTGTAAATTAGAGATTCTTCTGTAAGTTGGAAAATCCTCTGTAAGATTGGGAACCTTGGATCCTTCTAAAAATGATGGATCCTTGAGTGAGTTAGGGATTCATCTATAAGTTATGGTCCTTCTGAAGTCATTGAATCTCCTATGATTATGGATACTTCAACAAGTTGGAGATTCACTTGAAAAATGGGGATCCGTCTGAAACCCATCGATTCTTCAGTAAGTTGGGGACCTTTCTGTGAATTAGAACGCTTCTATAAATTGGAATGCTTCCAAAAGTTTGATATCCTTCTACAAGTTAGATATTCTTCAGCTAGTTGGATATTTTTTTAGTTTGTATGGTGTTTTTACGTTGCATGGAACCAGTGGTTATTCACCAACGGGACCAACGGCTTTACGTGACTTCCGAACCACTTCGAGAGTGAACTTCTATCACCATATATACATATCTCTAACCCCTCAACGAAATGCCCGAGAATCGAACTCGCGGCCACCGAGGTGGCAGGCCAAGTCTGCTGGTTGGAGATCCTTCATTAAATAAGGTCTCCCTCTGTTAGCAGTGGCTCTTAAGACAAATTAGGTCAGCAGCATGGAATACTGTACACATCTCTTCATTTGAAGGTTGTGCTTAGCATGTACGGTATGCGGAATGCATGGTATAAGGCCCCACAGCTCAGAGAGAGAGAGAG
>NC_061102.1:40408023-40425523 GCF_015104395.2 Macrobrachium nipponense | reverse complement strand
CGAAGGGATTATGAGAGATAAAGAAGTCTTCATCCGCCCACTGGGCTCGCACACTTTTTTTTTCTTTCTTTTTTTTCAGGCGAGAGATAAGAGGCTCAAACACCCTGCACATCAGTTGTTGATATAAGATCTATTACGCAGATTTGGGGTTTGAGAGCCTCTTAAGGGCCGTCCATTCACACAACGATTGATACTACTGCTACTGCCTCCTCCTCCTCCTCCTCCTCCTCCTACCCTCACTACAGCTGCTGCTGGTGGCCTCCACATATCGAGGCTGGGTGAGGTGGTAATGCTGGTGGTTGCTGGTACCGCCGGTTTGGTTTGGTTCGTTCATTCAGGTTAACGATTAGACAACTGTACCGTCGCGTGGGATAATAACTGCACTATTTTCTTTATCAAGTCATCCCATATTAATCTAATAAGTCCCTTATAGCCCTTCAATTTTACAATACATTAAACTTTAATACGCTGTAAAATTGAAGGCGTATAAGGGAAAATAGTGCAATAATGAAACTTTCTATTCATCATTCCTATCGCACTCCTTTCAGAGGAAATACTAGAGCAGTTACAGCAAAACTTGTTGAACAGTCGCAGTAGAAGCAAATGGCTCGATTGATTCCATTCACCAAATTCAAGAGCAATGTCTAAAAGAGGGATACAGCAGTTAAGGCCAAGAAGTAGTCTAGTTGCTTGGGAAATAATAAACTAGAAATAATCGAAGAGGGCACAGCCTCATTTTGAAGTCTCCGCAGATACATTCATTTTCCAAATTTCCACGAGAAATGAGATTCCTGTAGGCGGACGTTTATAAATTTACTAATTTAAAAAAAAAATCTAAGATGGAACCTTTAAAAAATCTTTTTCATTGGGCCCACCTTAAAATGAAATATTTCCAAATATTTTATGAACTGTCACACGTACTTTTTAAGGGCATATTTTACATAAATACTCTGAAATAGCTTTTGGAAAAGATTCTTCAAATCTCATCTTAAACGACAAAGTTACCACGAGGCGTAAGTATTTCAAAAACATCATTTACTTATAATCGATTCCCTGAACAACTAACATTGTAAATTCAAACTGAGCGCTGCCATTTCGTTTTATTTCTCCTTGTCAATGAACTGATGAAAAGTAAAGCTTCATTACCATCTCATAACATCTTTGCGAACTTGCTTTATCACACAACAGTTTCTAGGTATTGATCATTATCAACATCCTCAAACGACGACGTGCTCAATCTTTTTACACGTTTATTTGCTTGCGTGGTGTGCAGGCTCACGTATCAACAAAACGAATCCGGGCTGAGAAAGAACAATATCAACACATGTCAGAGCAAGAGCGTGATCTGAGGAATAAGCTGCATGAACCATGGGGCTCTGCAAACAAGTCTAGTAATATTTCGAGGAAGAACGAGGGCGTAACAAGTTCATTAGGTAATAAGAAACTTGAGGTGTTTCTTTTGGGATGCCGTCATCTACAAAAAGCAGGTTGCCGTGGATCATCTGAAGCAATGAATATTACTGCTTTATTTCGGTCTTTAACAGAATGACGGAAATGGCAAGTTGTTTTATAAATGCACTCGAATGTGTTTTGATGGAAAGTCAACCATTACACGGATGTACTTCACGTTCCTATGAGAATAAGGCTGTGAGAAGCAAACAATACGCAAAATGCTTCTTATTTTCTCTGATTTCGAGAGAAGCTACGTCTCTGGAGTATTATATATATATATATATATATATATATATATATATATATATATATATATATATATATATATATATATATATATATATATATATTATATATATATATATTATATATATATATATATGCCCCATTAAAAACGCTCTGGTTTAAAGCTAAGACTATATTTCGGTGGACTCACTACTACCGTTATCAAGCTTTAAACCAGTTTTAATGGGCCTTTTATACTTGAGACGTATCCTGTTTTAACCGCAAGAGATATATATATATATATATAATATTATATATATATATATACTATATATATATATATATATATATATATATATATATATATGAATAACTTGATCACGAAGTATATAAACGTGATGCTATGTATAAATAAAGGTTTTTGCCACGAAGGAAAAAAAAAATGAAAAGCGAGATAGCCAAGCACTTTCGGTCTAGTGCTTGGCTATCTCGCTTTTCATTTTTTTTCCTTCGTGGCAAAAACCATTATATATAATATTATATATATATATATATATATATATATATATATATATATATATATATATAGATATATATAATATAATAATACTATATATAATATTATATAAATTAAGTGCCTGGATTAAGGCCCAGAACAGAGTATGAACATTTGCTGCCTTGTACATTGCCGCCTCTTCAGGTAAAGGCTAGACTCACTATTCAAAATCATGGCTTTACTTTGGAAAGAGCAAATGGAATTGGCAGAGGAGTAGATATGATCTTGACACCAGATGCAGAAAAGGGACTGCTTGACTGGAGAGTAGAGAGCAGTAGATAACTGCTGGCAAGATTTAAACCCCACAAACTGCTTTTATTTAGAACTGCAGAATGGCATCTATGAAATACCAGACATTGATGTGAAAGGTGGTGTTGCTGTGGAAAACTGGATAACAAAAGTGTACATCTGGTGGATGTATTGGGCGAGGAAGTCCTTGGAGAGACTGCAAACGGAAAAGATGTGCAATTTATCAGTTTTGTGAAGAAAATATTTTGGTAATTGAAAGTACTCTTTTCCAATAAAAGGGCATCCATAAATGCACTTAAACCTCTCGAGACGGCAGTTATAGAAACCAAATAGATAACACATCTTTAATGCTGAGAGAACAAGAAACAGAAATGCTAGGAACCACACTGGCGCTGGTGTCGGCAGTTATCACTAACGTATCACTGCCACACTAAAGTTTATAATATGCAAATTAAGCTGTTTTAATCAGCATAACACCTCAACATTTACGAAGGTTGCTTGATAAAGTATACCTGCGTTCTGATTAATGTTTTGCAGAATTACATTTTGTTCAACATTTTAGTGCAGGGTGCCTCTAGTACCTGCCTAGCATTTTTTTTTTTTTTGACATTTTATTGCAGAGGTGCCTAGAACTTTGTTAAAGTAGCCAAAGTAACTAGCATTTTGTTCAAGTCTATTACTATCTTATATCATACAATAAAAGTATTCAATGCAGATTTTAGTCCTACTCCGAAATTCGCTTTAATTCTGACTTTTTGTCCGAGGTAGCATTACAAAATTTTAAAGTACAATCATATAATGTAAATTTTACTTCAGATTTGAAAATAAGTTAATTCGAGAAATGAATTCATATAAATTACAATGCATTTCTATCCGCGCTAAAAAAAAAACACAAAAAAAAAACCGTGCGCGCACATTTTGTTTATAGGTTAGACGTTAAAAGCCTGTGATTTCAATGTCAGCTCCCAACTCTCATTGTCACCGGAAGCCTTATAGTCTTCAGCAAAAATCGTGAAAAAAATGAAAACTTCCTGGGTATGTTTTTCATGGAAAACATCGTCAATAAAAATACAACAGTTTTTCACTTAATCCATGTTGTGACTTCACGATTCCAAAGAAATCTTCAGTAAAACATTAAACAATGTCAAATTTTCTGTCATTCGTCAACACTAATTTCAGTTCAATCAGATTCTACCATTAAAATTTTTTTTATAAGCTTCACTGACGTTCATGGCTTTACTATTCTATTTTAGACTCGCGAAAGACCTCGGCACCTCTACACACTTTAAGCGTAGTCAAGAAACCTTTTTGCTAGTGGCTAGAATTTTGAACGTGTAAACTATTCATTCACAGCATATCTCTTAAGTGCCGTTAATAACTTGCTTCCATTTTTTAGGTTATTTGCGAGCAAAGCTTATTGCATTGCCAAGCAGCGATCTATTTAATCATTAAATAAAATTGTTTTTGTAACCATCTTTATTTAACCTGGTCTATATCAACATTTATTTTTATTTGCGGTAAACTGACGAAAAGAACCAAGCATAGCGAGTTAGTTAATGGGGCTTCTCTTTTCTTGGTTGATTTTTTCTTGTTTTAAGAATTGGAAGGATTCAGGAAATAACGATGTAAGCAGAGAATTGAGCATAAAAACAGAGAGTGACGCGATATATTAATGAAAACGGTTTACTCCTAAAAGCCTTAGGCGAGATATCAAGATTTCCCAAAGTTTGGCAAAGTTAATCATAGTCTGGTGGCAGAATGAGGATTTTTTGCCTGGGTGTGTTTTGGCGTACATACAATGTTTTATTGGTGATTCTGGTAAAACAAACCATACAGAACCCAAATCCGCGTGATGCCACTCTGTCATCCTTGAGCAATTTTTTTTACTGCCAAAATTCAAAATGGCCGAAGCCGAGATCACCGAAATTCGATTTTCGCCTATACCTTCGCCAAAAGTGGACATAGAGATCTGATTTTGGTGTCTAAACATATGTTTTAAGGGTCTGGGAATCCATTAGAACACACAAATAAACTCTATTTGCCTTCTGTGAATATAGATTTTCACATTTCGACGATAAAAGTGCTCAAAGTGTGATGCCAGTGATGGCTGCATAGGGTTTAGACAAATATGGGTTTAGCAAAATGTTTTATTCACACTTATATCCCACAGTTAAGCTGAAAACATATATATTCACACGCTACAGTTAACGTGATTAACAAGTCATAGGGATGAAAGAAACAAACAGCAGTCAAGAACAGAAACAGTCAAATGAACCAAGCAGAGATCCGTTGTATGCAAGACGGAAATTATAAGCTAATTTGCCAACATAACCACACAAATCTTGTGACAATCACAAAATGTCATCATTAGTCTTCATCCAAATCCTCATTTGCCAGGACAGATGATTTAGTTTGATCTTTGCCGCAGTCTTCTGCACCGTGACATCCGCAGAAAACTGAACACGAGAGTCTCGCTGCAGAACACCTGCACTTGGCTGTTGCGCAAGGCGGCACTGAACGGCAGCCACATCTGATCATTGTGAGTACCTCATCCGGGGCGCTTGTCACATTCGGAGGTAAGGGTATTGGTACCAATGTGGTACCACATTGTACAAGATGTCTCAGAGATGGGAAATGAGAATCATCAGGTACCAGTTACAGTGCACAAGGAAGAGATGCCAGCCCGAAAGAAAACAGATGCTGCTGACAGAGAGAAGCTTCGTGAGAGATTGATCATGTGCATTGATCCTCTGAATCCAGATGATCACCCAGACCAGCTTGTCAATATCGTTACCGGGAAGCTTGCTCCAGCTGCTGTGAATGCTGATACTGCTGCAAAGATCGGGCTTCAACAGATGAAAGATTATGAAGATCATTGGCCGAGTAGCTTTCATAAACCTCTCAGCAAAAAAGTTGTCACCATGTCAGCCAGCCGCAAGCATGTAAAAGTCGGACAAGAGGATGTGTATGACCCAAACCTTATATACTCGAGAGTACTGGGACTTCAGCATGTGAGGGACGTCAATCTCAAAGATGTCATGAAGTTTGAGCTAGCTGCAACACCTCCATCTATGTTTGAGGAAAACGGCGACATGCGCATCACGAAGACAAAGTCAATCCTGAAGAAGAAACTCCAAGTAGAGGTATCCAATCGATTGTCATCCAGTCCAGATGCATTCATAATTGAAGGTTGTGCAGTGTTATGGGTTATTCGGTGGCCAACCAAGGGAACAGTGGAGGACTTCATCTTGAACCTGCTTGGCTACGTGAATGAAAGGTTGAAGTCATGCAATACATACTTGGTGTTCGACAGATACTATGAGAAAAGTATAAAGAACGCAACACACACAGCACGTGCCGGCAAGGAGGCAAGCCGTCGACACAAATTGGACCTGCATATACCTCTCCCCGCTCAAAAGGTCGTCCTCAATGTCACGGAGAACAAACTGCAACTTATCAAGCTAATCTGTACCTACATCAAAGAGCATGCAGAACTGCTAGCCAATAACCGTCTGGTCGTAACTGGACAAGACCCAACTCCCATTGAGGTGTCCAACGGGAAGGTGACACTGCGACATGACCTTCGTACCACTCACGAGGAAGCAGATGTGATTGTCCAGCAAATGGTTCACGTAGCCCTAACAGGAGCTTCAAGCATCCGAGTCATCTCAGACGACACTGACGTGTTTGTTTTGCTGCTCCATTTCTTCAAGTCCGAATCTCTCACCTGTGATCTAGTGATGTTAGGAACCTGTCATAGCAGAACATCAGTAGATATCAAGGCAACAGTCCAGAAGTATGCCGACTTTGTCTCCGAGATCTTGGCTGCACATGTCGTCTCAGGGTGTGATACTGTTTCTTACCTGTGGGGCATAGGCAAAGGCACGGTCGTAAAATGCTTGATGATGGGCTACCAGCTGTAGAACCTCGGTCACCTTGATTCTGATTTCTCGGACGTCATATCAGAAGTGACATCATTCCTTGCTGCCTGTTATGGATCAAAGGAGAGAGACAACATGACAGCAGTTAATTTCAACATTTGGTCACAAAAGATGGGAAACAAAAAACTCACGGCAGCACCACAGCTTAAGAGCCTTCCACCAACAACTGAGACGTTCACTGAACACGTCCACAGAGCCCATTTTCAAGCCGCAGTATGGCGTGCAGCACTTGAAGTTGACCCTCCAGCATTTCAAAACAACACACACGGGTACGGACAACAGACCAGACATCAAACACATTGGTACCAATACCCTTACCTCCGAATGTGACAAGCGCCCCGGATGAGGTACTCACAATGATCAGATGTGGATGCCGTTCAGTGCCGCCTTGCGCAACAGCCAAGTGCAGGTGTTCTGCAGCGAGACTCTCGCGTTCAGTTTTCTGCGGATGTCACGGTGCAGAAGACTGCGGCAACGATCAAACTAAATCATCTGTCCTGGCAAATGAGGATTCGGATGAAGACTAATGATGACATTTTGTGATTGTCACAAGATTTGTGTGGTTATGTTGGCAAATTAGCATATAATTTCCGTCTTGCATACAACGGATCTCTGCTTGGTTCATTTGACTGTTTCCGTTCTTGACTGCTGTTTGTTTCTTTCATCCCTATGACTTGTTAATCACGTTAACTGTAGCGTGTGAATATATATGTTTTCAGCTTAACTGTGGGATATAAGTGTGAATAAAACATTTTGCTAAACCCATATTTGTCTAAACCCTATGCAGCCATCACTGGCATCACACTTTGAGCACTTTTATCGTCGAAATGTGAAAATCTATATTCACAGAAGGCAAATAGAGTTTATTTGTGTGTTCTAATGGATTCCCAGACCCTTAAAACATATGTTTAGACACCAAAATCAGATCTCTAAGTCCACTTTTGGCAAAGGTATAGGCGAAAATCGAATTTCGGTGATCTCGGCTTCGGCCATTTTGAATTTTGGCAGTAAAAAAAATTGCTCAAGGATGACAGAGTGGCATCACGCGGATTTGGGTTCTGTATGGTTTGTTTTACCAGAATCACCAATAAAACATTGTATGTACGCCAAAACACACCTACACCCCTCTGCCACCAGACTATCAAACATGTCTGCTGAGATCGCCACTTGATCTCAGAGAGGTGAAAGTTCTTTTGATCAGTCTGTAAAAAGCAGGCATGTACGGAAACGCCTCTAATTCACAAAAATATAAGGTTTGAAGATGTTACCATATTGATAACACGGATAATATGATAATGATAATTTATATGAATATCGTGACACACAAAAGTTCTGTAAATTACAACACGTAAATAGGCTATCATAATCACCAAAGCGAAACAGTTGAAACTCAATTATCGGTCTGCATCAAATACAGAACGTCTTAGATCTGATTTTGAAATTAATCTTGCTAATCACAATGCTTTATTACTTATTTGTGAACATACACCAGCCTTATCAGGAGGACGCTTTGACAAGAGCAGAGTAAAAGATTAATGGAACTGCTATTATTAAAAGCCTTGGTTTCAAGACGTGTGTTGTCATACGTCATTAAAGCTACAGACACGCAACGACACTGGGTGCTATTCATTCCACCGTCAAATTACAGGTACTAATATATACCAGTGTTGATATCAGCAGCCGCAGTCGGTAAGAAAATAAAGCGGGAAGCCACCTAAGGTCTGCCGAAACAGCCGAAGGAATGCAAGTCACGACGCCTTAAGGGCGTCTTGCTCTTCATTTGCGTACAGAAGAAATGTTCTTCTGTGCTGATCAGCAGCGCAGGCGATAACACGACAGGCATCTGAAGTTATAATAATGCTGGGTGAGGTTTAAATCAATGACGCTGAAGCTGGAATAATAACGACTCATAATAAAGTACTCGCAATAAGAACAAAAACAAGGACTACAAAAATGACTTTTAGTGCTACTCTATTTGGTATTGCTGCCAAGGTGCTGCTATAATTGCCACTGCTTATAATACTAAGCTATTCATCATCAACTACCCTCTTATCGAGAACTTACAATAAATGGACAATGAATAAAATAGCACTCATTCTTTCATTCCATGAATGGCAATAAAATCATCAGATCAGCAATCAGCAAACCATTCTCCCTTTCATCCCAGAATGCAGTCAGCGTTTCAATTAGCGGAGTCCAGCTCAACATTCGGGGCTTGACACACGCACGTACGTACATACGCACAAACACACGAAAGAGTGTTTGATTTCTTTATGTATTCAGCCTGTTAGGCACCCGGATGTTATAAAGGTTACTGGGTCATCTTTGAAGATTAATCAATACAAAAATAAGATGATTAAACGGCTTTGTCTGCAAAGGAAGCTTTAAAATATCGAAAATTTCTTTCCTACCGCAAACAAATATAGATCATGAGAATTGATATTGATAACAGCAATCTATTAGATTTAACTTCGTTTCGAATCTAGTGACGCGGATGCGCCTATTTGTGGCATCTCAGTGTTTCCACGAAAAACAAACGCATCAAAGAGTCCGGAAATTAAGAACCACTACACTTCTCTTCAAACCGTAATCAGTGGCAAAGAGAAAATGCTTTCAGCAGTTTCTTGAATTATATAAATTTTGTTGTTGCTGTTGCTCTTCTTGTTACGTTAGGTTCACCTCATGCCACCACTCCTACATCACCTCGGGGAAACCAATAATGATGAACTTTAAACTTAAAGTAAAGCAGAGAACTGGGAATACATTAGGTAATGAGAGGAACATTGCTCTAATAATCCACTAAAAACATTTGAACTCTAATTAGCTTGGCTGAATAAACACTTGAGAAAAAACAATGGCAATAAAAAGTAGAAGCAAAAACAGTGACTGAGAAACAGAAAGTAACCGAAAAAAAAAAAAAAAAACAGTCTAGCCCAGTACTGGAGAAAGTCAGGGGAACCAGGTTATGACATCGCTCAAGGTTTGAGGACAAGGCTATTACGGTCACCACTTAGCTTAGCCTATGAGACCTTCATTAACTATGAAAACAGGCAAATGAGGGTCTACGCGTGTATGGATGCATTTATCTCCCTCTCCATATTAAAACGTTTCTCTAAAAATGGCTGCATTTTCTACGAAGCTCTGAATGTTTGTACAGATGCCTCATCCTTGCTTTATAGCTGTTACAGCAACACTGAAATAGTGACTGGTCTTTTTCGACTTTTCCGTGGCAAAAGATGAAAGTCTTTTCTTTTTATTTTACGGTAAAAACACTTTGTGTGCATCCCCTGAGAGACTATGAATAGACACACACAACAGAGGACTTCGTTGTATTGTTGACTGCTGTGGTGATTGTGATATACACAAAGGGAATCGCGGTAAAATCAAACGTGATGATTATGACCGCCCGTACAATAAGCACCGAAGTAGTTCGTACAGTCAAGGTAACAGTCGAACATAAATATCTATCAATTTATTTTTTCTTTTTAATAAGTGAGACTTCTTCTTTCTGTATCTCGCGTTACCTTCTCTTACTTCCTAATGAATACCATATTCTTTGGAAGCTTGAATTTTAAATCAATGGCCCCTGTGGGTTCGTTCTATAATAATAATAATAATAATAATAATAATAATAATAATAATAATAATAATAATAATAATAATAATAAAAACATTGTTTTAGCTTAACCTAGGTTCAGCGGGGGATAATGCAAGAGAGATCTGCCTTAAAGCAAGTTTTCAGTACTGAAAACTCTAGTACTATATGTAGAACAACGTCAAGAGCGATGCTGCAAGGCTGATAAGGCGGCTTGCTTTGCTGGTTTCCGATAACTGTCTGACTCACTATTACCAAACTATCAAACGACCATCCACAAAATAATGTTCACTTTGTTTTTTCTATTGGTGCTGAAACAGTTATCTTTCATTCACTTTCTAATGAACATAAAAAAATCATCAAGTTTTTTTTATCCCGAAAGAAAACTTATCTCACAAAGGAAATTATAAAATAAATAGTACATCCACATTTACATTAAATAGCATTGAAAGTTTTAATTCAGATTTGCAAACCAATTGCACGATAAAGATCCTCAAATAATGCAAAGGAAATGAAGATTACACGTGTTCATTTCAGAACATTTGCAAAATTAGCATTAACTCAACCATTTTAGAACTGCTATGGCAATCCGAATACTCTACAACTAATTTGTTGCGGTTGAGTCTCAAGAGAAATCAATTCAGGTTTTGGAATGCAAAGGTGGACCTCCTATTTTCCACCTCTGAGTACTCAAGTGAAAGTATTAGACAAATGGAAGGTCAGAGAAACGACAAAAGACAGCGTCAAAATAAAACTAGAATGGCAAAAGGTTATCTATCATTCAGATTAATAGGCTGCCTCACATCTGCACAGACACTTGCATAAACGGTAAGTAAACACATCCTTTCAGATACAGCTCTATTTGCTTCCCTCTCATTAATCTGATCATCTCTGTTATTGGTTTATTTACTCTTACGCCCGTCCAACTGTCCATCTGTCAGTCACGTCGCATTTCAGTCATTGAAAAGAACCCTGTGATTCGACAGCAACATTTGACAGTTGATCTGACCCAGCCATTCAATGGAGCAGTCAAACAAATAATGAGTCTTTATGTCACAGATACGGAGAGAGGAGCCTCACCAGGCATAACGCCAGGTCCCCCCCCCTCTCGCCCCCCCCCCCCGGCTCTCTCTCTCTCTCTATCTCTCAACAGTGAACGAAGATATCGAGACGAATCGTTCAGAGAAGAAACCACCAGCGTTCGAGATTATTGTTGCCTTGCTGCGCGGGGGGGGGGGGGGGGGGCGCAGGGACGGGCGGTTGGAGTTGAGCATGTGTTATGCGTTCCCGAGAGAGAAAAATATTATGAATACTTTATGAATGGTTTCATCCCAGTGGAGTGAGGATTTCCTTGCTGATGTCTCCCTATTTTGAAAGTATCCACTTTTGATACAAAAACGAGCACTCACGTTTAGTGTTCTCTCTCTCTCTTACCTTACTTGTAACCCACAACAGTCAATTATCAAGTACGTGCCTAATCCACTGCTTAGGTCAAAAGAGGCACACAGGATTTTAGGGAACGCACACATTTAATGTCCCCGTCTCTCCGATGAGAGAGAGAGAGAGAGAGAGAGAGAGAGAGAGAGAGAGAGAGAGACTCAAAAGTGAGAAATGACCTCGTTGCATCCAATTTTGATATCCCCCTATTACATTTTAGCTCATTACATAATTCTTGGTTAATATAATAGATTTTGATATTAATAGTAATCACTTACAGCTGTTGAGGATGTTAGCTCATCATCACTACGTCTGCCATAATCATGCCAATGAACAACATTCATCGCCAGTGACCAGTCCCTTTTCCCGCCAGAATTTATCGGGGAGAGAGAGAGAGAGAGAGAGAGAGAGAGAGAGAGAGAGAGAGAGAGAGGTTACACTAGGGAACATGCGTACCACTCATCAAGTTCCAAATGAACTCAAAGTAAAGGCAAGAGAGCGAACGCACAAACACACACAGTCAATCTTGTACTCAGTCATAAACTGTGTCATCACGTTCTCGACTCCCGTATGAAAGAAAACGTGTTATGCCATTTGCAGTACGTATACGGTACTTCTCGTCCCGTGTTTGTTTTCATTTCACTTGACGGACGCCAGCAAGTGCTACAGTCTAAGTATGTTTACTTTTCTATATTAATTTACTCGTTAAAACATTCTTCCTCCTTCTTACAAAATTAGTAACTGCCGTGTGGCTCGAATGTTTTAACTCGTCATGCATACACTCTGCACAAAGACAGTATTATTTACCTTGCGAGCACATAAAAGGGGGTTACAGTATAAGTAGAGCGTGGCTTCGTAAAAAGCGCACAGTACTCCACTGTAAACCACATACACTCGCACACAAAAGAGCTTAAAGGTTAACAAAAAAGAAAGAAAGAAAAAAGTGGGCTCATTTTCATGTTCTACCAACGCCTCTCAGCCAGCGACGGAGATAGGCCAAGCTCCAGCGAAGTCATACTTACCACCCGTGTTAGTCCGAGTGTCCTTAAAAACGAAGCGAAGTGGAGCATGACGTCCTTGCTTCGCCGTGAACGAACAGTTAAAGGAGCATCTTTCTTCTTTTCGAGTGCTTTTATGTGCTTTCGTTACTGGAACATGAATCAAGTATATTAATTTCACCACCAAGGATGAAAACACTGTCTACAAATTGGCTGGCTCTACGTACATATTCTAGAAATGGTATTTGAAATTATAATAACTAAAAGAATGGAAGAAGAATGGATATCATGACAACAGTATTTATAACGTCGTTGTTAGCACCATCTGTTTCCTACTGGCTGTGGAGAAGAGCAAAAGGACCCGGTGTTGGTGAACTGAAATCTTATCTGACTGTCTGAGGGCACGCGAGGTGAAAAGTAGTATTTCTAATTTTATTCATGAAATGAATGTTTGACAAGTGGAACAAGATTCCTTTACTTTGACTAACGACGTTTTTGAATTATTGAAAGCACTTAACTGCAAAGATGCTGTTCATTAAACTTCTGTAAAACTAGTAAATAATGTCCACCCCTCTCTCTCTCTCTCTCTCTCTCTCTCTCTCTCTCTCTCTCTCACACACACACACGCACACACACACAACAAAACCACCTCTCTCTCTCTCTCTCTCTCTAACACTAAAACACATACAACACACACACGCACACACTCCCACCTACGTGAAATGTGTTGATTTCTACCAAAATCATAAAACCCGTAGACTGCTTGGCTCTAAAGAAAGAGCTGTTGGAGCATTGCCAGTTCTGCAATCTTTCCTGTCCCTAAGAAAGTGCACGACAGTTATTCTGAACGGATGCACTTTAGTTTCGCAAAATCACACGTTAAAAATATATAAAACTAAATTGAACAGAATTTCTTGGATCTGTGAGAATGTCTCAAGAAAAGATAAATTGGTTTATGACGCCTGAATGATTTATTCATGGAATATATTAACTGAAAATGTGTCGCTTAACATCGTAGTTAGTGAATAAAGAATGAAAAAGGAACACAGTTATCAAATGTGTTGGACTGCATCAAAAATAAGTTATGTTGGCAAAATATAATTGGATACCTTTTTCCTCGAAAAATGTCATTAGCGGTATTGGGCTCTTTTGAAGATTTATATGGTAATAAGTTGTTCTGAACACTGCAACTGTTCACTTACTAACGCATCAACAGTGATAGTGTTTTCCGTTTAATTTAACTATAATTTTCGCCAGATCTTAAGAGGGTTGTTAAGTGCAAATAACTCCTGACATCCTAATATCAAAGTCAGCGATTTCGTTTGACGTAGATTTCTGAAAGACTAGTGGATTCCTTCTTACAGGACCAACTTCACAATATTGACTGCATTTTCACTTTGGTATTATTTTTCAATATTTCTCCATAGTAGACTGATGAAACACCGAACCTCATACAACAGGAGGGAGGAAATATGGCGTTTAAGTAATATCTCGGGCAATCAGAATTACGGAGAGATTTCCAAAGCAAGGCAACGGAGAGAGAGCAACAGGAACCAAACTGTGCAATTACTGATTTTCCCAAATAAATAAATAAATAAATAAAAAGGGCGAGTGGTGGCCTAACGCTAAATGCATCAGGTCTGTGAGAAGAGGTACTTTTCACGCAACTATAAAACCAAACAACGACCAAAAAAGGACCAACAGAAATCAAAGCAAAATTTCGAGAAGGGGTGAGAATGAGAGTGAGAGTGGGTTCGTCGGTCAAATGAAGTTGGCTTTGATTCAGGTTTTCTGAGCCAGGAAACGAAAGCTAAAAGAGTCTTGAAAACCAGAACATTTCAAACAACGACGGCTGAGCAAAGCAGAGTTTTACTCACAGAGGTAAAGAAAAGACTCTTGCGACGTCTGACTGAACCGGAACCCTGGACTGAACAAGCCACCTGAAACGACGAAGTCTCTCCATGAAGGATGACCAAAACCGAATTCTCAGTTATGAAAGTCACTCTGGTTACATTTTCAACCACAAATCAAAGAATTGGATGGAAGAAGAGACGAATAAATGGTAGAAACCGTCTGAGTGGTCTTGAGTCTATGAATAATAAGACGTACTAAGGTCCTGTCTCATACGTTTATTGTTCAGGAAGCATCAATCATCGTAGGGTGAGGATTTATTTGGTCATCTTAAAATTATACCTTTAAAAATTTAATGGTCCAAAAGCAAAGAGAACTAAAGGCCTTATAATTAAGTGTCCTTCGTTAGAACCCGAGGCAAGAAACCTTCTGGCGACATGGGAGAACACGTAAGGACGCCGATGACAACACCATTATTTCTGTGGGTGTCATTTTTTCTAAGGACTCATTACGTCATGTTCTGGCAACTTGAGATGAAACTACACTATAGCACACTCAGATACAATGAGATAAACATAAACAATAGCAAAGTCAATTAATAATAATAATAGTGTTGATAAAGTTGACGGTGAGAGAAAAATAATGAGTGTGAAGGAATGACTGATGAGAAAGAAACGTGCCCGCCAGAGAAGAGGCATCCGTCCTTTTTAGTATCATGAAGGAAAAAGCTGCACACTCATAAAACACTAACAAATACCTCTCGTGTTTTGTTTGTTAATGAGTTTAAATAAGTAAATAGATACGAGAGAGAGAGAGAGAGAGAGAGAGAGAGAGAGGCGTCTGATATTCAATACCAAGCTAAATTCTAGATCCACCCCGTCCCCAAACCCCGCCCCCGCCCCCCTTCGCGTTCCATCCATCTCAAGTATAAGAATGTCTTAACTCCATTATTTTAGGACGAAGACTGGGTGGCAAGAGATCCCCTTCAATGGTGTTACAAAAAGTTTCATGGTGTAGAGATATATATATAGAATTATATATATATATATATAATATATATATATATATATATATATATATACACATATATATATACATGGGTATAGCGTAGTTTTTCATACCCTAATACTCTTAAAAAGAAAATTATCAAAAACAGTTGCAGAAAACCAAACACCGATGTTGGAGTCTATGCTATAGGATGTAAAAATTGTGACAAATGCTATATGGTGAAAGCGGTCGTTCCCTGGACCAGAGGAAACGTGAACATGTTGCAGCTTGCCGTTTGGGCAACGTTTACAGCGCCATTGCCAAGCATACTTGGGATTCCGATCATGCCATCGACTTCAAGGGAGGAAAAGTTATATATAAGAGTGCGGATGGGACCACTAGGAGAATTGTGGAAGGAGCTCTCATCACTTTGAATGACACCTTTGAGGGGAATACTGGAATACAGAACAATTTACTTTTGAGTGAAGAAATTTGCAAAAGGGGCCAGAATAAAGAACTTCAGAAATGTGCACAGCCTCCTTCAATCTGATAATGTAAATAACCATCCGTCGCCCGTTCCAGAGCCTAATCTACAAACTACCTTTTTGGTTAACGACCGTCAAGATGTCATTCAGGAAGAAGACCGGCGCTTTGTCCCGCCCCGTAGATCACAACGAATTATGGAAAGGAAAAGCAAACGACCCAATGACTTGTTTCGAATTTGTTAACCTTGTTAATGTTCTTTGTCTGTTTGTTTATGTTTTATTTGGAATTCTTCACCAATACCATATCTCATTTGCTTAGTGGATGAAGTCCACAGGAGGATGGACGAAAGCTTTAAAGCTTTGTATAAATATATTATATCTAGATAAACAAGGATATTACTGTGGATCCCTCTATTGATATATATATATATATATATAGAATTATATATATATATGTTAATATATATATATTATTATATTGCTACTTTCAAAATGCACATATCCCCTCTTTGACTGTATAAAAAGTTATGTAAAAAATTTTGCAACATTTTTCAGATTCCTAGCTGGCTTAGAGATAGGATATTTAAAATGTGTGTTCAGATTTCTGCATTACATATTTTAAAAGAGTATATAACGTAGTATGAAAAGAGAGAGAGATCATCTTTGTCTGTTCGAAGCAAGAGTTGTTTTTCAAAACCTGTCAAACACATTTGATTAGAGAGAGAGATATGCTGTTGTTGTTTTCGAGAAAGGGCAAGATTGTTTTTCAACTGTCAACACTTTGTTATGAGATGAGGTTTCGTTGTGTTTTGAGGAATTCTGTCATCACGTCTGTTGAATTTTGCTCGTTGTTTCGATCGGGTACGGTGTTTTGTTGACCTGGTTACATACATGAATTGTATACTCGTTTGTACGCGTATGTCTTTGCCGAATGCCAATGCAGAATTTCAGCAGTTTGTCTGTAAATGTTGGCTACATTCGAATGCTTTTGGAAGAATTGTGTCAAAACGTTTTGTGTATCTCCATGTCCGCTTTTTGTAAGGAAGAGTTTTTTCAGTTACATCTTAGAACCGGTTGTCCATTCCAGACACTCTCATTCTTCTCTCTCAGTCTCTCTCTCTCCTCTCTTCTCTCTCTCACATTGCGGCACTGTTTGATTCAAAGTATTGTATGATTTCATACTTACTGATTGGTCACTCGTAACTTATAGATTTCAGATTTGATATTTCTTAGAGTTTATTTAGTATTATTTGGTGTTTTGTGGAATCTGAACAAACATTATATTGTGTGTGTAACGGCGCCTGCTTTTGTGAGTGTGAAACAAGCTGCAGCAAAGAAAGAAAATTGGTATACCAAGAAGGTAAAGTGTGGTATATTTTTATTAGTTGCAACTAATATCTAATGGTTATGATGGTTTGGTAAAAACTAATAACTAATAGTTAATGGTTTGGTAAAAAACTAATAACTATTGGTTACAATGGTTTAGAGAACTAATAACTAATGGTTACAATGGTTTGAGTGAAAAGATTTACATTTTTACACATTGCAAATTTTTGTGTTTTGTGTTTGTTTCATTTGAAGTGAGTTTTATGTTTTGTGCATTTATCCATTTTCTTATTGAAGTGTGTGTTATTATTTTATATTCTGAGTGATTAATAATTTTTGCAATTTTGGCATTTTCCACATTTTTCATTACTTAATCATTGCACATTTAATTGAATTTA
>NC_061102.1:40295523-40400523 GCF_015104395.2 Macrobrachium nipponense | reverse complement strand
ATCTATCTATCTATCTATCTATCTATCTATATATATATATATATATATATATATATATATATATATATATTTATATATATATATATATAGCCACCCTATGGTAGGGGTGTGAGAATAGTAACACCGTAGGCCCTGCATGTCATAAGAGGCGACTAAAAGGACAGCTGCTACCTTGCAGTCTTACATTTTAAGCTTAAAAGGCTAGGCCCACTGCCAATAACTGTGGAAATTGCTGCCTTGCAGTCTCACTCACTTTTCAGTAAAAGGCTCGGCCCACCGCCAATAACAGTGGAAACTGCTGCCTTGCACGTGGAGTTTTTAGTCAAAGGCGAGGCCCACTGCCAATAACTGTGGTTGATGACAGCAAGGGCATGCGGTCGTAAAAACCCCTTTGCTAAATAATAAACCATGCCTGATGTTGTAAGGAAAGGCGCATCAGGCAACCAACCCCTTGGTGTAGGGATAACCGTGGGAAAGAAGATATATATATATATATATATATATATATATATATATATATATATATATATATATATATATATTATACATATTATATGAAGAAATTCGAGGGTCCAAGACATATGACTTGCTTAACAGATGTCTGTTACAATTAATCACATGATTATTAGGGATACGTTAATCGTGTTTAGAATATGACTCCGTGTTAAAACGAGTTACCGAGAAGGTGCCTTTCATTTTCGTGGCTGTGGAGAGCTAACAGAATTCGGTGTGGAGTAGATGTGAGTGGAAGCCTGTGAGCAGAATTCTGAGTGGACAGCACTTACAGATCATGCAGAGTTAACTGAAGACAACGAAGAACAGCTGCAAAAGTCTGAAAGTGTTTCCAAAAAAATCGGTTTGAAAGTGTGTGGTAGAAAAAAGTATGATAAAGAGAGTGAGCGGGATACACAGAAAAAAGTTACGAACGTTAGTAAGGATGATGAAGGACGCTTGGGTATTTGTACAAATAGTGCAATACGAAAAGGCTAGATAGAGATGAAGGCAGATAAACGTGTAGGAATTCGAAAGTTGGAATCAATTTAAGACACGAGAGTTCACTTCGTTCTGTTAACGTAGTTGTGGAGATTACCAAATGGTGCAGGCAGTGGGTTAGGAGCCTGAACTCGAGCAAAACCAAGACTGTATTGATTAGCAAACCTCCAACCTTCCTCCACACACCCAATCAATGTGTAACAGGAGCAATGCTCTTGGAAAGTTTGGGCATTTGGCAGCAGTAGCTGGTGTTACACGACTACATACTTGCATACATACAATGATTATACTATATTTGACTGAAGTGTGAAGTGTGCCATCTTTTGATGCTGGCACCCACATGCCCTACTTGTGCTATTCTACTACTCATGAAGACATCAATGAGTATTATCGATTATTTCTGATAAAATGATCATGAGATGGGCATGAAACATTCTGACTGTGAGGTTTACTTTTAGGAAGAGTTTCAACGCTGACCATTCAGTAATTTAAGATGGTACTTTTCCATTTTGAGGTCTAATTTCATTTCAGATTGTATCCCAGTTGATACCACTTCGGTATTATTGGCTAAATTCCTTAGTTCAGTCGTTTTTAAATTGGTAGTTAGTTTTAGTTCAGTCGTTTTGAAATTGGTGATTAGTTTTAGTTCAGTCGTTTTGAAATTGGTAATTAGTTTTAGTTCAGTCGTTTTGAAATTGGTAATTAGTTTTAGTTTAGTCGTTTTTAAATTAGTGATTAGTTTTAGTTCAGTTGTTTTTAAATTGGTAATTAGTTTTAGTTCAATCGTTTTTAAATTGGGAATTAGTTTTAGTTCAGTCGTTTTTAAATTAGTAATGAGCTTCATTATTTTTAAATAAACTTAACTGCCAATTATTCGTCCAAGCTTCATTCGGCACCCAAGCCTATGCCATTATGGCATAATGATTGATATGCAGCTTTGCTGCAAATCTTAATTGTAATACTTTAAAGAGAGGAGAATGAATGTAATCATCTCACATGACACCCGTGAGATGAAAGATAACGCCTTTCGATATCTAAATGACCCTATATAACTTTAGACCAGAAAGAGTGAGGAGACAATAATATGACCAATTTGGCGGGTATCGTAAGTTACCTGGATATTAAAAGTACATTGGTTCTGTATTAATCTCCACTTTGACAACATAATTTTTATAGATTACTTAGCATACTTGGAAGAAATTGAGCTGCTGTTCAATCATGCAAATGAACAGAAGCATACCGCTCAGGACGATGTTGGCATTTTAGACGAACTAAGGATAGAGGTATTTATAGTGATTTGTAATGCCAAATTTCTTGTTAATCTCCGCCATAAAATTTCTATTAATTAAAGTACCTTGGAAAAAATGGGACATAAAACGTGATTTTCAGCGGGCTGTTCAGATTTAGGGGAATAGCTTGAAGATTTGGAAATGATGTGTTAGAGATTACCTATATAACAATGATCGTGAATAATGTAAATGACGTTAGCGCAGTTTAAACGTTACAAGCTTCAGTTAAAAAGAAAAGCAGTTGTAATAACAGACAGGGTTGTATAAGTCATATCCCCTGATTACATTGCTGTGCATGTTTCGTGTAGCTTAACTCAGACATCATATATTCATTAACGGTAGGAAAATGGCTTCAGCGCACAGTCTGTCTCTCATGATGATCAAAAGAGAAACGTAATCATAGTTGTGGTTAGCTAAAACAATATTTTTACCTGGCTAAAAACGATAACAATAAAATAAACAAATTTCTGTTAGCGATCACACAGAGAAGTTTACACAACATTTTGCTACACGATCCATTTTCTAACCAAACAAGAACGACAGTTATAGCTGTGTAGCAAAAACCTAATCACACAAATAACAACTGGCGGAGAAAATTCACGAAAAGGAGACAGGAGCGGACCGAGAAACAGAAAGAAAACGGTGAGAAGGAAGATGACGATAACACGAGAATAAAAAAAAAAAAAAAAAAAACGAATGTCACAGGCGAAACCCATGTCACTCACTGGCTGGCTGCTGTTGTCTCCCTGACAACAAAGTGTACGGTTGCGAGAAATGAACACTCGAAAAAAGAGAGAAAGAAAAAAGTTCTTCATATTCCTCCTGCTGTTGTTGCTCTCGATGGAAGGAATGAAATAAAGAAGAGGGCTGAGGGGAGGTGTCGGGGTGGAGGAGATGATTATGAAGGAGATCTTTGAATAAGCTTTTTTTTATCATTCAGTACCAAAGACCTCCTTTGTCACTCTCGCTATTCTTCCTCCGAGAACGCATAGAACCCGTGATAGGAATGAAGACGGGAAAACCAGGGTATATTTAGGAGATGAGAAGCAAAGAGTAAGAGAGAGAATTAACTACAAAGGATGTCTCTGACGATCAGAGCCTTCGCGTATGTTCTTTTCTTCTTACTTATCTATTTATTGTCGTTATCTTACGGTTGCAATAGAGGAGTCTGGTTATAAGAAGTGAAGCTCATACTTCCCGCGCACGGCCTTAAGCTACGTAAACAAAACGAAGACACTCGGGAGGCCGCATCATCTTCGTCCTGCTAAGAAGAAATCGTTTCCCTCATCTATTGTTCACTTTCAGGAGAAGACGAGGAACTTTCAGAAATGTGGCAAGAGGCTTGGAAACTGAGTCAAACACGATGGGCGGAACGACCATGCCATAAAAAAATTACAACTGACTGGACCACGTCTTGGTCTTAATCATCAGACCCAAGAAATTTCGTCAAAATACGTCAATGAGCATGTGGTACGTAAATGCATAATCACGAGAAATAATTGCTATAATGAAATACTAAAACTCGAGGACTATTGCAATAGTCCAAGAATGGGATGACAAATATGCGATAAGAAGTGCTGAAAATACCAGTTGGTAATGGAAAATAATATAATTTACAGAAGACTATAGAGGAAGCCTAAGCAACAAAGTACACAAATCTATAAAGCCAAAAATTGCAAATAGCCCAACGAATAGATTTTAGTCTTCTACCAAACTGATTTTTACCAGATATTAAACAGACTCTGATTCATGTTTTGATAAAGGTTTTGTTGTCCCCAAAGCCTTCTGGATTATCTCCTCGTTCCTGTTCCACTATGAAATCTAATTGGAAATCTAACAGACTTTCAGAACTTGTGTATCAATAATTAGATAAGTTATCAGAAGATAATCCGAAGAGAAACATCTTTTCTTTGTAGCGGTCATGACAAGGAAGCACAGAAACAACAGCAGAAATACAATACAAATAATACTAATAGAGAAAGGAAAAAATGCTCAGATACCACAAAGGAGACACCACGTTTCCACATATTTAATGTGATCTTTTTAATCGGATAAAGCAGTTACCAAAACCTAGTGAACTGACTGAGGCTTCCCATCGATCTTTACAAAGTATCGTAAGTAGATTACCTTTGTCAAGGTAATTCATTGAGAAATTTGGTTAAATTTTACAACTTCATTCTAAACGATCCTCAGGCACTGTCTGACCATCCCATTCAAAAGGTGACGAAAACAATAGAAAAAAAAATTATTAACAGAATAAAAGCTTCATGCAAGCCGGCATTATTATATAGTATATATACTTAATGCCTAACTAATGCGAAAATATACTTTCCCACAGTATCTAATTATCTCTTGTTTATGCAAAAACAAAATTTCAATACAATTAAGCAAACAACAAAACTGACAATAATGATACTCATGGGATTACTGACAGTTCCGCGTGGTTACCTCTTTAGGGAACAAGATCGCTCTAAAATTCAAGGGATAGGTAAATAAAACTGAGGAGAAAGCGCCTCAGTGGCGTGGTTGGTATGGTGTTGGCGTCCCACCTCGGTGGTCGTGGTTTCGATTCTCGGCCATTCCATTGAGGAGTGAAAGATGTGTAATTCTAGTGATAGAAGTTCACTCCCGACGTGGTTCGGAAGTCACGTAAAACCGTTGGTCCCGTTGCTGAATAACCGCTGGTTCCATGCAACGTAAAAGCACCATACAAACAAAACAAAACTGAGGAGAAAGCATAATTTTGGAGTTCACCAGCAGTTTGAGTTAAAGCTCCCGTGGGTATGGAAACATTAAAATAAAAGAGGAAAACATAGGTGCTGATTATATATATATATATATATATATATATATATATATATATATATATATACATATATATATATATATATGTATATATATATATATATAAATATATATATATATATATATATATAATGCTGATATAATATATATATATATATATATATATATCTATATATATATATATATATATATATATATATATATATACAGGCGGTCCCCGGGTTAAGACGGCTTCCGGCTTACGACGTTTTCCGAGGTTACGACGCTTTTTCTTAAATATTCAATGGAAATTCCGTCCTGGGTTACGACGCTTGTTCCGAGGTTACGACGCTGACGCTTCCGACGCTCCGAGTTAACGACGCTTTTAAAAAAACGCATGCTATGATAAAAAATCCTTTATAGTTTAGCACAGTACATAATAAAAATATGTTTTTGGTTACATTACAACAAAAAATTTTGTAGAGAGAAAAGTACTATATTTCAGAGACTGCTGTCTCTCTCTTCAGGTATATGAATGAGAAAAGTTTACAGAAAAGGTGGTATTTATACCAAGAGATTCGTCCACAAGTAAGCCAATTTAGGTCACCCCCGCTGATAATCTTCCTTTAATCTTCTTAAGCGTTGGTTGAATGAACACTGCGTCGACGATGTCCGATGTCCAATTCCCTTTTGAGATGTTCATTACCTGCTTCTCTTTTATTAAGGCCGATTCCATCATTTGACTCTTGTACGGCAGTTTGCTGCTATAAATTACACGTGACATATTCCAGTTTATTCTATGGTTATGTTCATTTATATGATTGAAAATAGCCGAGTTCTGTTGTCCATACCTAACTGACCGTTTGTGTTGTATTAATCTCTGGGGAAGTGATTTACCTGTAAATCCGATGTAAGATTGGTCACAGTCCTGGCATGGGATCTCATATACCCCAGAGTCTTTGGGAACAAATTCGTAAGGCTCTTAGGAATAGGTTGCTGGCTAGACCTATCTTGATAGTATTGTCATGATAGCTAAAGTAGTGAATATATGAAAGTGAGAACGTTGGTTTTCTGTATATGGTAAATACAAATTTACCATATACAGAAAACCAACGTTCTCACTTTCATATATTCACTACTTTAGCTATCATGACAATACTATCAAGATAGGTCTAGCTAGCAACCTATTCTTAAGAGCCTTACGAATTTGTTCCCCTGATTAACGTCCAACAAAAGACATCGCCCAAAGACTCTGGGGTATATGAGATCCCATGCCAGGACTGTGACCAATCTTACATCGGATTTACAGGTAAATCACTTCCCCAGAGATTAATACAACACAAACGGTCAGTTAGGTATGGACAACAGAACTCGGCTATTTTCAATCATATAAATGAACATAACCATAGAATAAACTGGAATATGTCACGTGTAATTTATAGCAGCAACTGCCGGTACAAGAGTCAAATGATGGAATCGGCCTTAATAAAAGAGAAGCAGGTAATGAACATCTCAAAAGGGAATTGGACATCGGACATCGTCGACGCAGTGTTCATTCAACCAACGCTTAAGAAGATTAAAGGAAGATTATCAGCGGGGGTGACCTAAATTGGCTTACTTGTGGACGAATCTCTTGGTATAAATACCACCTTTTCTGTAAACTTTTCTCATTCATATACCTGAAGAGAGAGACAGCAGTCTCTGAAATATAGTACTTTTCTCTCTACATTTTGGTGTTTTTATGGGCTCCTTTTATTAGATGGAATTCTTTTGTTACAGAACACTTTTACCAGTCATATATATTATACTATATAATATATATATTATATATATATATATATATATATATATATATATTATCAGCACCTATGTTTTCCTCTTTTATTTTTTAATGTTTCCATACCCACGGGACTTTAACTCAAACTGCTGGTGAACTCCAAAATTATGCTTTCTCCTCAGTTTTGTTTTGTTTGTATGGTGTTTTTACGTTGCATGGAACCAGCGGTTATTCAGCAACGGGACCAACGGCTTTACGTGACTTCCGAACCACGTCGGGAGTGAACTTCTATCACTAGAATTACACATCTTTCACTCCTCAATGGAATGGCCGAGAATCGAAACCGCGACCACCGAGGTCGAAGAGATTCAAAAGCGTCATGACACATGTTAGAGAACGTCTTGTGTCTCAAATGTGTGATTCTTATATTCTATATATATTATATATTAATTATAATATATATATATAAGTATATATATATATATATATATATATAGAATAAAAACACATTTGAGACACAAGACGTTCTCTAACATGTGTCATGGCTCTTTTGAATCTCTTCGAGCTGAAGTCACTGAGCTGGGGCAACTCGCGGCGAAAATGTGCAAGAGTGTTCGGCATGTGGACATACAACAACGCACATTTTAAAACGTATGCATAATCACTTGTCCTAAGAAATGAGGTAAGCAGTACAAAAGGGAAAGTATTTCCCTTCATTAGCAGCAGACACAGAGAGGCATAGATAGCCGTGCTGGGGAAAACAATTTGAACATAATTTGACCACAAAAGAGGTGGGCAGATCCCGCTTCTCATATAACGCAACAATCTTCATAGTTCACTGACGTCACCGACCCGAAGTGGGAGTGACGTCGCCCGAGGAACCAGAAATAAACCTCGAGAGTCGGCGAGTGGGGAGATTGGGAAAAATAATAATTATTATAATAATATAATGGAAAAAGTTGAAAGTAGCGTGTACGAAAATAAAACAAATCTTTTGAAAGTATACTACGACGGGATTTTTATATATTTCATAATCACGTTGAAATTATTATTATTATTATTATTATTGAACAAGATTAAAATCTGAACTTAAAAAAAGAGCCTTTCTGAAAGGCCTGACTTCTCAGCGGACAGTCAGAGCTCAACGGCCATTTCCGTTACAGCAGTTAAAAGGACTTCCTGTGCTGACCCAATCATCGGACGCAAAAACACGAGAAGGATGAACGCTAAGTCTTTGGATGAACGAGCCATAAGCAGACCATTTGCGCCAGCCGTTGGGAGGGGGAGGCGAGATTCGATCTCAAATTCAAACAAACACCATCTGGCTTGACGTCAGCTGATAATGAAGATTTCAAACAGGCCAAAACAGAAAGCGTATATCGCAGCCATATTGAAAAATCGATGTCTTTTCATAGTCATTCATTTTCATTTTGATTCGTTACTTCTAATGGGATCTTTCCATAAACTTAGTTTATTGCTCAATTATTTTCTAGCGCATCCCATTATGTATCCATCCCTCTTAAGGTTACACATTCAAAATTCCGTATCATTTTATTCCTTTAGATCAGTTGCTGCGCAACCTATTGCCTTAGAAAAAAAAAAGTACTATACATATGACTGGAGCATTTACTTTTGTTTATCTATTTTCCAATACGATACAAGGCAAGTAAAAGTCAATCTTAACCAATCACTCAATGTGCAAGTACTAGGAAAATGGAGATGATGTACTAGACAATGAAGAGCTCAGAGTGGCATTCTTCCTTGCTAATTGTGAACATGAAGAAATTGTTTGTGCTGAAGAAGAGTCTGGACTCTCGACAATCCCAGACATAATTCAGGCATCAGGTTTCGCATTTACAGCATCGCAGGAATTTCTTCAGTTTTATCCAAGGTTATGAATCAGAGTTGATGCTGGCAATAATAAGCGATGTGCAACTGTAACACTACGTCTGAATATCTTTACTCTAGACATGAGTGTGGTTAAATTTACGTAAGTGAATGAAGATCGGTTAAATAAACACGATGATAATCCGCCCAAACTATACGACAAGCATATGACAAGTCGAGTAAATAGCATAATCAGAATGGGAAATCAAGGAATGTTCTCCTTTTTACTTTATGTCCCATAACTGACAACACAATATGATAACTTTAAATAAATCGTCTAAAAGAGGGAGTCAAAAGTACAAAACAGACAGTATATAAATATAAGTTTACCATCATCAATATTAACTGTCGCACGAACTTAAAATAATACCTAAATCACAAAGACAGAAGTGCCGCTACTTGCAAGTAAAGTAAATGCTAAACACTGTAATTCCAATGTTACTGAACAATACTTTCTTTATGTGAAGAACAGAAACTTGAAGTGGCGTTGGCCTTGATGGAAAACAAGCCACAATAAATCACATTTATGCGATTTGGACTGAATTACAAGTAGCCTGCTTGAACTTGATGGTCTCCCAAATGGTGGCTGGTGGAAAAAACTAAAATAAACAAAAAAAAAAATAAAAAAACTCACAATTCTGCAGTAGCAAATGATCCTACTTCATAGGTATGAATGCACAAACAGTCTGCGGGAGGTAATGAAAAATATACCAAGTCGAGCAACATGGATCTTCCAGACAGTGCTTCTCGTCTCAACAGGGATGGTCCGATGAAATACTGAAAACTGGCAAATACCAATAAAACGTATCCCCTATAGAAACTATAACTGCTCTTGTCATTCATATCAATTAAACTTAAGTCTTTCAATATTCAGTTCGAATGATTTGTTGTGTCGACGGTGGGAGTTACGCACCTTACTGGAAGAACATGGCAGATCAGTGGGGCAAAGCAAATCTACAATTTGGAACTTTGGCGTCATACCGAAGAGAAATGGTCATTTGTTGCTAGTCAAGTTATTAATTTAACATGAACGTCCACATCAATTACGTTGCAGAACTTTCCTTTGGGTTATTGTTTAGCTATAAATGGAGTGTGCGCCAGAAAAAAAGACGTACTACTAACCTCATGGGTCTCCTCATTTCCTAGTACTATTCTTTCATCTGGATTGTTCGCCAATTCCAGGCAATTTCTTCCTGCCCTGGGTATCTCTTAGCAGTTCCATTTCTTTGAATTCTCTTCATTGGTTCTCTTGGCATTTTCCTGTTTATTCTAGCTTATGAGTTCTCTTGACACTTACTTACCTTCACTTTTTGGGGGTCATTGGAGCTTCTGTTCCCTATCCTACTGTGTGAAGAATTCTCGCCAGATTCGCTGTCCCCTTTATTTCTTATATTGGGTCTCTCCATATTTATAATCATATAATTTCTTCTCGTGGGGTTTCTAAACATTCATTTCTATGTTGCTCGTTTTGAAGGGGTCTATTATAATTTTTCCCTTGTTATCACTCACGGCTACGCCTTCTCTGCACACTCTCTTTCGTTGCATTACTTCTTATATTCTTTTTCTATATTTTTCCATCCAACCAATTTCTAAGGATTATCTTGGCTTCAACCATTATTCCTTTCCTCTTGGTTTCCTCCCACATTCTTACTTACTCAATTCCTTCTAATAGGCTCCTGCTCGTCTAACGGCCTGTGTTCCTAGTTTGACCACATTTCCTATTATTTCAATCATTTCTACAGGTTCTCTCCTGATTCCGCTTTCGATTTCTCTCCTCATTTCCCGTTTACTCCATTTCTACTTATCTGCTCTTCCTCTTATCTTTTCTCCCCACACTCATTTTCACTCTTCGACCCCTTTTATGGTTTCACTGCATCTTCTTCCATCTTTGGAAGGCCGCCGCTCTCCTCTCTCTCTGCTTCTCCTCTACTCTCTCTCTCTCTCTCTCTCTCTCTCTCTCGGTTGCAGCGTAAGTTGTCAGACCGTGAATGAGATGAGAAAAAAAAAGGTGATATGGTGGAACACGAAAGCTGACAGCCAGTCGAGGATAAAATGAATATGAGGAAAAGTCCTCAGCGGATCTTTTTCTTAAATTTTTTTTTTTTTTTTTTTTTTATAACGAGTGGGCGTTAGCGAACTAGACATTAGGGAAGGAATATCTGTGTATATATATATATATATATATATATATATATATATATATATTATATATATATATATATTCAGAGAGAGAGAGAGAGAGAGAGAGAGAGAGAGAGAGAGAGAGAGAGAGAGAGAATCATCTGAAAATAAATATTGGAAATAAAATCTGCAATACTGTGATCTATTTATTTCTGTTTTCTCAGCACACTATATGTTTTCATCCACAACAATCATTGTTTTTTAAAAAGAACTCGAAGTACTGTCTGTGTGTGTGTGTGTGTGTGTGTGTGTGAGAGAGAGAGAGAGAGAGAGAGAGAGGAGAGGTGTCACGATAGCTTACATAACTCATTCCACTGCACTGACACTCCAGCCAACTGTGATATCTAATTACTTGTTTTTTGTTTGTTACATTGAATCTTTACATACGTAAACTTTGAGATTACGTCATGAGCCTGAAAATCAATTAAAACTGTAATCATTGCACGCACCACACAGCCGAGAGAGAGAGAGAGAGAGAGAGAGAGGGGGGTGAATGATTAGGGAAAGAGAGAAATGGTGTGGGGGTTGCAGCGGTAAAATGAGAGAGAGAGAGAGAGAGAGAGAGAGAGAGAGAGAGAGAGAGAAAGCAAGCCGCCTTTATGGAGAGGCAGGCAGCCAGAGAGAGATGTGATTAGGGAAAGGGAGAAATACTGTGGGAGATGCAATATGTTTTTATATATATATATATATATATATATATATATAGATATATATATATATATATATATATATATATATATGAGAGGGAGAGAGAGAGAGATGGCAGCTGCATTTGTGGAGAGACAGGCAGACAGACAGATATGAGATTAGGGATATAGTGCGAGAGGTGCAATGGTAAAAATGCGTGTTTGTGTGCATGAGAGAGAGAGAGTCCCACTATGGTTGTACAAACATAGAAGTATTTTGGTGGGCCGTCGTTAACGGCACCAGCTACACCCATATACTGCAGTCCCAACGTTAGCTATCTGCTTCGACCGGACTCGGCAATGCTGGCTTTAATATCCAAAGCAGCCTCACTTGTTCTATAACTGACACTTCAGCAGCTTGGGTTCCGAAATCTGCCTGACTCTTTTTACCGGAATTTACACGGCGTTGTTCATAAGAAATCTGTAGGATAGCTGAAGGAATATCTTTTAAGGAAATGATGATCAGGACTAGAACTACAATAACTACAATTTTCCATTCATGGCACAAGTTAATAAGCTGGAGTGAGATGGCTAATGCTTTGTTATGATCAGACTCGAGCGCTGACAGGCAGGTAATCTGAGACTAACACATCCTTCATATCGCATGTATTTATTTTTATACTGAATATGTGTACGCATAAAAATGCATAATCCTTCGTTCACATATTTGTTTTTATTTAGATCTACAGATACCGTACGATGCACTCATAAACACACACTTGCACAGACACACACATATACATATGTGTTTGTGTATGTATGTATATATAAATGTATGTATATATATATATATATATATATATATATATATATATATATACTATATATACACACATGTATGTGTATGTGTGTTAATGTGTGTCTGTGAGCGCGCGTACAGTATCTGTAGATCTAAATGAAAACAAATATGTAAACGAAGGAATATATATATATATATATATATATATATATATATATATACATATAATATATATATATATATATAGTATATATATATATTTATCTATATATATTTATATATATATAAATATATAATATATATGATATATATATATATATATATATATATATATATGATAGATATATATATATAATCCTTCGTTTACATATTGTTTTCATTTATATATATATATATATATATATATATACTATATATATATATATATATATATATATATGTAAGTGTTTACATAATAAAAATAAAAATGGAAGTTAGTCCATATATATAAAAGTCTAAAACTAAAGAGGTCAACCAGATTGCTTGCAGGAATGTGATCAGACTAGAGACGCTAAAGATGACGTATACAATAAGTATGTAGGCTAAGTTGACATGCCGTCACCTGTGGTCATTCATTTGTTTTGAAACAGTCCAAGCTCCCTGCTTGAGACAACTACCCCGACCTATAATTCAAACGGCCTACGTGATCTTTTGTATGTATGTTCATATGTTCGAACTACTGTCTGTTCCTTCATAACTTGTAACAGAGATGGTAGACGGGCAGAACAGAGTGAGCTATCGTCATTAGAAGACCTGTACCTCTTTACCTAAGCTTTATCATGTAGAGGAATAGGATTAGCCATCATCATTGGCAGAAGCGATCAAGCTATCGTTATTAGAAGACTTGTACAATCATATCTGATCTTCAGCATGTAAAACTTCAGAAGAATACATATATTTTTATATTTCGTGTTTTCTACAAGAACCTCCTCACCATGAGTTTAACACACCATCGTCGTAACCAAGAAGATAATACCGACTTCGTAAGTGATCTACAAACCCCCAGACACTCCATTGAATATGGAAGTGCAATACCAACCGACTTAGCGTAAAATTATCGCAAGTCTAACATTACCTCATAGGGCGCCTTATCATAAAAGGCACAAGCCCTAATATTGGTGGCAGCGTACCAGAAGAACTCTACAACGTCCTACGAAGAAAAAACCAGAATAATAAATCATGTATCATAAGAAGTCAACGACGACGGAAGCAGCAGATTCTTCAAGCAACTTAGTATCATCGTTAGTGAGCGACTTCAGAAAACAATAAGAACTTTTCAACGACGACGAAAGCAACAGATTCTTCAAGCAACTTAGTATCATCGTTAGTGAATAACTTCAAGAAACAAACCGAACGCTGTCTGCAGCACATCGGATCTTTCAAAGGGGCTCGAATCATCGAAACAACCGCGCACGGGGGAAACTGAAGCCAAACCAGGTCATCCGCTAAATAGAGAAGGAGGACCAAGGCCGTGTGTCGTTATCAGGGAAACAAACCGTGACTTCCCACAAAGCAAGCTAAGTACAATTTTTTATTCATTGGAGTAACTTTGAGTGTTTCCTTTGCAGGTCGAATTTCGTTATTCCTGTGGCTGAAGTTACGAGACATTCTTAATCTTACTTTTTTACAGAAATTATCTACATCATTGAGATTTCGCTACTGCGAGTTTTTTTTATCTTTGAGTGTCTGTTTCCAGAAGTTCTACTGAAATATCATAATCATATACTATGTTAATTTTATCATTTTGGGTGATTATTAATCCCTTACGTAACAAATCATATTAAACAGTGAATATGCGTTTACGCAGTGGACGTCTGTACTTATACAGATGCATGGATAGGGTCGTTAAGCACCGTAGTGATTAGAAAACACACAAAAAACAAGTGGAACACCCGTACAAATCTATATAAATCAGAGGTAACACTATTTCGGGTCATGACAATAAATGCTCCTTTGCAAGTCCCGATCGCAGTTTTAGCCTTGAGTTTTTTGAGTTATATAAAATATCGAACCTCAATGACTCAACTTAACTTTAAAAATATGGCTGGATTGCAAGGAATAACATGTCTGTAAAAAACTTTCATTAGGCTAAATGCGCTGACCAGGATCCCTCACTATTTCAAATTTTTAGCAAAGAATGAAGTACAAACAGTTAATATTGAATGCAGTAGTGATAACTTGGTCTTAATTTAGTAATCGCTCAGTTTCCTAAATGTTTCGTCCATTCATTGCTTTATACGTAACCAGCAACATAATGCTAAAAACACACAATACGTTGCCGATGGTAATAAAGAGAAGGATCCTAATTATTACAAAAAGAAATAGAAACAGTAGCCCGTTCAGAATCAAACAAGCAAACTCGGTGACTGTGTCACCTAGTCAAGCGGTCAAGGTCAGTCAAAAACTGCCGAAGTGTTCAAAGCATAGCAAATTCCACACAATAAGCGACTCTAGCAGAGTGGGGAAAAGCGATGTTGGTTCATACATCCCAATATCTTTTTGAATTAAAAAGGATTTTTCCTATGAAACACACGACTGTATAAAGTAATCAGAGCAGGTTTTCGTTTAATTTTAATACATTAAGTTATAATAAATACTGGTGGATTAAGCCCGACTGTACGCGCCGTAAAAAATTAGAATATCTTGTTTATTCCTTTAGTACACGTAATATCCTGTATTTACGGACTCACCGTCTGTTGTTCGAACTTCCCTAATGAGAAGTCCGGATAAGCGAGCGTTTACAGATACCTCTATAGTTATAAAAAACATTGATCTGTATCTAGTGTAATTGTAAGATTCATCTAGGGGTATACAAAATATTATCTTACATCCTGCAAAATAAGGCGTGTTTATCAAATGAAAATCCTATAAACCTTCAAACATATTGAAATCCGTTTGAACAAAAAGAGACAGTTAATCAAATAATAACTTATATAGAGGAACTATACATTTGTCTCATAAATCGTAACATTGTTCAAATGACCCAACAGAATTCTCCCACAACCGCAGTCGTAGTTTGCACGCAAAATCTCGAGAAGCATGCACCCTCGAATGTCTTCGTGCGTGTAAAAAGACTTTGCTGGGAAATGAAATTTTAATCCTTCCCGACACTCTGAAATATAACGATTTCCGCGAACAAAGCCCTAGACACGGTTGACTAGTAGCAACAAGTTAATATAGTAATCCACAAAACCTATACATATAAATATCGCATTTTTTTTTTATTGTTGCTAATTTTTAATCACGCCCAACCAGTCGTGGATGAATCTCTCTGATAATCTATCTAAAGTAATATCCGTAAAGTCATTCAAGCAGAGGTGATTCAGCAGAATTTTTTTTTATCTTCTACCTGAATACCAGGAAGTTTCTCCACTAGCGAGTGATCTCTGGGAGAAAAACGGATGTCATTGAAAAACAAAATACGGTCTAAGGACAAACATAAAGCTATATACGTACCTTCGCATAGACTCTCAATGAAATTTCAAAATAGAGATAAATGACGAAGTTGAAAAATGTTAGTAATAGGAGTCATTAGGAAATCAAATAAGCCCATATCATTTTTCCCTCAAACGTCATGCCATAAAAGATCGGACTTGGCGTATCTGCGTAGATAGATTTCTGACGCCTTAAACAAGGAAACGACTCCCGATAGTTTCCAGTGCCATGTACCGACGACATCTTATCTCTGTTAGGTTAGAATAAATTTTTCACCAGCTTGGACTTACTTTAAAAGCTTTTACCAGATACCATTACCTAAGTGATTGTACCTCATACACCGTTTTCAGCACACTCAGGGGACATTATCAATTTTTACGTATGCCTCCGGCTTACGTTGCGCCGCCCCCAATTACAAATATAGTGTTTGGAGACTTTTAAGGGATACCCTACATGCCTATTGGTTGGTCTTATAATCTTTTCTAATACCTTAGGAAGTACATTCACATCAAACTAGAGCTAGTGCTACAGAGACAAAGACAAATAATCTTCAGAGTAAAATATCTAAATGTGAGTTTTAAAAAAAACCGAACATGTTTATCTATGTTATGTGTAGTCAGGTCTTAAAGTAGTCCATGGTAAGGTGCCGGCTATTCATAACTTTCCGGTACTTATTAACGTAAAAGGGGGATACAGCACTTTTGCGCTGTAGTGGGTATTACAGTCGTATGTAAATATGTAACTCTTCAAACATGACAGCTCCTTTAACAGATCTTACGAAGAAGAGCGTAGATTTATTAAGGTCTAAAAAGCATCAACAGGCGTTCGATATCTTAAAAGCGGAATAATGCAGCTCACCTAACTTAAAAATCCCTGATTTAAATAAGGAATTTTTTTTTTATTGCAACAGACGCCTCAGACCAAGGGGTAAGAGGGTATTACTTCAGTAATATGATAAACAGTTCTTCCCTATAGCTTTTTATTCATGTAAACTAAAGCCCTCTGTAAGTAAATATACAGTAATAGGCAAGGAAGGGCTAGGTATCTTTAACTCACTAGTACATTTTAAGTTCATAATCTATGGCTATCCTGATAAAGTCCTTACCGAACATGAGTCCTTTACCGAGTTTTTCAAAGGCTTTAATCACAGTCCAAAAGGAACTCGGTGACAAATGATCATTCAGGTCTTTGGAGCCAAGATAAGATATCTACCTGGGGAAAGCAATTATCATAGCTGACGCATTATCCCGCAAATTCCCGCACCATACTGCAAAGAACCATTAATTAGACTAAAAAATATAGAAACATCCGTGCCTATTGTTAAAACCGTATCTAAACAAGAAAATTCCTTAACCCAAGAGATCGCGAGCATTGAATATCTGGGTTGGAGCGCAGAACTGTTACAAACTGAACAAAGCAAGAGTCAACAGACATAACCAAAACAATAAACACTTCGAACGGAAACAGAGTCAGCAGCAATAAACACCAAACAATAAACACTTCGAGCAGAAACCCTAAAGCAAAAATATATTTAAAGTATGTGTATCAGAATAATGTAATCAATGTATTTCTTATATGTAGGTCCGTGACGAGGAAAACCCGAAGAACACAGCAGATGACCTAACCGACCAGGTAAGTAGTAATAATCTCTTTCATACCAATCGTCATAAACTGGTTGCATTCCGTCATCCAGGGTTCCCTACTATGTCACAGGAAGCCAAATCACTGTTTTACTGGCCTACGATTCTTACAGATATAAAAAGCACATAACTGATTGTAACACGTGTCATGAAAACAAGGGACACACTTAAGACACCTGTCAGTTAAGGGCCTATCCTGTGCCAAATCAATCCTTGAAAGAATACTACGGATTCAATTTTAACAGAATTACGACGATTCTGAACAGAAGGGTAATAAAACACTTCTTAGTTGGTCAGTAGTTCCTTGACACGTTATATAGAATTAATAGCACTAAAAACAAACACCGCAATTGAGTGCGTTAGGAATATTTATGAGTGCTAAATCAGTAAATATGGAATTCAACACATAATAATCTGTGACTCGGGTGGTGTAAATCAATAATAATCTCCTTAACACGTTGTGTGAATTCCTTTCCATTAAGAAAACCAATAATATATTTTATCACCCAGAGTCAATCGGTTTGGTAGAATAACGGATAATTAAATAGGAAGTGTCAATGTCTTACGAGTTACAACTCGTGATATTGGATCCGAACTGGAGTTATAGCGGTTCTCGCGGTTTTTAATACCTGTATCAGTTATATCTTGTATCTATAGAATTGATGCCGCAAGTAGCCTTATACGGTACGCCGCTAGAACACTTTTCCACATATTCAAGCCAACCATTAATTTATCAAATATATATAAAAAAATATATAAATAAATAAAATATAAAAAAATAAAATAAATATGGATACAAGTGGAGTCAATATAATACACTCCGTAAGAAGTCGGAAGGGTTACAAATTATAATAAAAAAGGAATCACGATAAAATCAATAAGCAAAACGTAACCATAGATTAATTAAATATCCAAATATATATGCGTAAAGATTTGAACTCTAACTTAACGCTTTAGTAATGACAAATAAGCTAAAAGTTCAAACACATATCCAAAACCTACTGACATATTGTCTGTCCCGGTGATTTATATTCGTAGTCAATGAAAAAAAAAAAATAATAATAATAAATAAATAAATAATAAATAAAATAAAATAAAAGATTTTAAAGTCAGGAAGTCTAGAAGTGAAAATGTTATCTATGAAATAATCCTATATGAATCTTTACAGGGTTAATAAATATATATAGAATTTGTATGGAAACCTTTTTTTTTTCATATAGTTTGAATAAGGAATATTTAATTTAACATAATTACAATTATGCAGATTTCCAACATGAAACTAATATATGTTCAACTTTTTGGTACTGTTTTTTTTTCAGACATTCTTTTCGTGTGGGTCGAGTATTAAAAGATAATAAATTTATCCTAAAGTCGTATTTATTACAGCAAGTAACGTAACTCTTAGCTGGCTGAGAGCAATCTCCTGCCAAGTGACGACGTCATCATTGCCGTATCAGTATTTGTTCCTTTTAACCTCAATAATCGCTTACACAGGCTTCATCTGTGTGTCGTCTCTGCTTGCAAAAGCAGATTGACTGGAGAAAGGAATGCTTAGCCCGCAACTTCTCATGGGCAAGGCAGACATTAGGTACAGGTGTCTATCGGTGTGCGCAATGCAACTTGCAATCATTTTAAAATTAATCAACAAATAAGGAAATAGAATTTCTATAACATCAAAATGAATTAATTTTTTCTGAACCTCATAGACATTTAGAAGTATCACGATATGGATATGAAATATTTACTTGCAACATTAGCCTATTACAATTCAAGTAAAACATTCATGGGAAAATGTCACATTTTCTTGAAAACCCCAAAGTTTATTTAGAAATTAGTTACATAGTGGGTTTTTTCGTTGCATCTCCTACCTATTAATAAAGTTTTTAAAAAAATTAACCTCAGAGGATGCGCGCGAGAATATTGAATATGAAACTTTTGTTAGGGCACATAGAATCATGATTAATATTCTCTTTGACTCTTATGTTGCCTGGCAATCTTACAAATAGCTCCGTTTCACACTTCTTTGTCTAGTAACTTACTACCAGTAATATCGAATTTTCTTTGGGATTCGTATTGAATATCTGTTTATTTTTTATAATTATGGATATTTTTACAGTCCTCATAGACCTGGATAGGTTCACTCATTGTTAATGCCATGGATAAAAAAGTTTGTACAGCGGACTCTTTTGAATTCCTAAATATCAGCGAATTCATGTGGGTTAAGTCTGGTCTAAATGGCTCTCTCCCCTCCCGTATTTGGATGTTGTCTGAATTTACTCTGCCCTTGTGACAAGTAGATTTCACTTGCAGGCTGATTAATGGAACCTGGTTACAGTATCCTGCAGTACGAGAGTTTCACATCGCAACTTCAAAAAATCGTTCGTCGCAGCGGACGACTACAGTCAAGTAACAACCGCCTACAATGTGAAAGGAATTTCATGGACTTCTTCGACCGACACCTTATCTCGTCGTTAATCTCGTTTTCATGCGGAACGCTCCAGCGACTGTCGGAAATCGACTACGAAAGGGACATACTTCCGACAAATTACGACCCGAAGGATATTCAACTCTACTTTGCTGGCGAAGGACTCGTGCTGGGGATGTTTTTTTTATTCATCGCGAACGTAATCGTGTTGCTTAGGATGCGGAGAATAAGTATGAGCGCAAAATAGAACGTTGGACCCACCCGCCCAGGCAAATTTTTCCCCCCTTGTTTTAAACCCTGTGAAATAGGCCGTTTCATTGGGCTATAGGTGGTTGTCTGGAACTGTGTAATGGACGAAAAGTTGTTCGAACGCTAGTTAAAAGTGAAGTAGTATAACCTCGGTCATGTATCCTATATATATAAAGTATCATGTATCCTATATATAAATGATCATAAATAACGGAATCGAAATATATCTTTGCGTGTACGCAATAGGAATCTATTTAAAGTGCACATATATTAATCATAATTATATGAATCCATATGCATATGTATAAAACATTCAGGTAGCCTATAATCAATCTGTTACCTTTCATCTTACCAATATCTGCAGTTATATATGAGTTAGTATATTGATTAATGAATCAGAAATCAACGAATCAATCAGCATAAACATTAATAATTTTATCAATTCATATATGAAATTTTTTATCAGTTAAAATATGATTTTTATCATGTTAATCTTCATTCTATGCAATTATCAGAGTACATTAGTATTTTCTGTAGCATAAGTATCTTAATGAGATGAAGTGAAAACTTGTATCATTATATCCCGTGATCACTATTATTTACCATATCATTGTTTTATATTTTATTACCTTGAATCAATTCCATGTACACCATGAATTTTTATTTACTTATATATATTCACATAGTGTCGTATCACACTCCTATAAGTCAAGTGCAAGTCAAAGTTTGAGTAATATTCAGTAGTTGGTTTGGTAGCTGACCGAGCTGATGTAAGTGTTTACATAATAAAAATATGGAATGTTAGTCCATATATATAAGTCTAAAAACTAAAGAGGTCAACCAGATTGCTTGCAGGAATGTGATCAGACTAGAGACGCTAAAGATGACGTATACAATAAGTATGTAGGCTAAGTTGACATGCCGTCACCTGTGGTCATTCATTTGTTTTGAAACAGTCCAAGCTCCCTGCTTGAGACAACTACCCCGACCTATAATTCAAACGGCCTACGTGATCTGTAGCGTGTCTCATTTGATTGTGTGTTCGTATGAAACTATGTCATTTGTATGTATGTTCATATGTTCGAACTACTGTCTGTTCCTTCATAACTTGTAACATAGATGGTAGACGGGCAGAACAGAGTGAGCTATCGTCATTAGAAGACCTGTACCTCTTTACCTAAGCTTTATCATGTAGAGGAATAGGATTAGCCATCATCATTGGCAGAAGCGATCAAGCTATCGTTATTAGAAGACTTGTACAATCATATCTGATCTTCAGCATGTAAAACTTCAGAAGAATACATATATTTTTATATTTCGTGTTTTCTACAAGAACCTCCTCACCATGAGTTTAACACACCATCGTCGTAACCAAGAAGATAATACCGACTTCGTAAGTGATCTACAAACCCCCAGACACTCCATGAATATGGAAGTGCAATACCAACCGAACTTAGCGTAAAATTATCGCAAGTCTAACATTACCTCATAGGGCGCGCCTTATCATTAAAAGGCAGAACAAAGGCCCTTAATAAATATATATAATTAATAATATATATATTAATATATATATATAATATTATCTAGATTATGATTATGAAGTGGCGGTGTGCACACGGAGCGCGCGTATGTAAAATCTCCCTAATATGATATCGTTAACAATTATACTTTCTATAGCGGAGGAAAATACGTAAGGCCCTCTACAGAACTTGAAAAAAGATAAGTCAATTCACTTTTGCTCCATAAAAAAAATGACAGCTATTTAAGTAAGGAGGGGGCGTATTAGTGTAAAACTGTATGGTTTAGAGCCACTGACACTTTAAACTTTGCCTGACAAACACACCGAAGAACAGCAGAGACAGTGACCAAGTGATGTACTCTACTCAATAAATAAAACCTACAAGTCTGATGATTGCCGCTAACGGGTACAAAGTTAAGTCATATGTTAGTTTTACCACACCACTGAGCTGATCAACAGCTCTTCTACGGCTGGCCCGAATGATTAGATATTTCTACGTGGCTAGGAACCAATTGGTTACTTAGCAATGGGACCAACAGCTTATTGTGGGATTCGAACCACGTCGAAAAATGAATTTCTATCACCAGAAATAAATTCCTCTGATTCCTCGTTGACAGAGCGGGGAATCTGAACCCAGACCCTGAGATCGGTAGTCAAGGATGTAACCGTCTCGTCCAACGAGGAACTGCTAACTGTTGCAACATCCAAGGCAGACACCTTGTCGAGAATTATGCTGCCTTTGAAGAAGCAGCTGATGCACAAGAAATCGGGTTTTAGACTCGGTCAGAAAGCTTCAAAAATGAATCTAAAACTAGAAATTGTTCTGATGCAGATGCGAATTCCACACGAAAAGATATCTGAAATACTATGATTAATCATTATTGATTTCCACATTTTACGGAATCGTTTTTATATTGAAGGTTTTTTCTTTCTACTTATAGTGTGACAGAATCAAGAGAATTACTGAGATATTAATGACCCAAGATTAGGTCCTTCTTCGTTTTTATTTCTTTATTTATTTTCTTTCTCACATTACCGATCAAAAACATATTTTCCCCTCTATACAGTAACTGGTATTCTGGTATACTGGACACATTAGAATGCGGAGGTCCCTTTTTTTTTTCTTTTAACAGAGACGAAATCCAACAGAAGGAACATAATGTCCACAAATGTCACTCAGCATCTGTTTCAGTCACACCTGATTCATCCATTAAGAACAACAGTTGTGGCACTTCATATGCCATCCCCCTCATTTACCCGTAAGCGCCTGAAACGTCTTATTCAGTGACGAACCGCAGTCGTAGTAGACTGGCACTCACCCAGATACACTTCGCAGCATAGACTTGCTAATTAGCCCCCTATGGCGGACGTCTTTCAAATGGACTGAAGTAAAAAGTAGAGAGAGATCGTTAACAAAATTCCTTCACATGTGATCACTCGCCACTGTGCCTCTCAACGCCTCGTGATTATGACATATATAAATGACAATGGAAAGGGGGGGGGATGGAGAGGGGGAAGAGGGGAGGGGGGAGAGTTGGCTGTTTCGCCTAAATCAGAGCCTTTACTAAGTTTTGTTTTCATATTAACAGGTAGAAGCTGTATTTATGAATCACACACTTTTGCTGAGAAAGCTTATGAAATGCACGATGCATGCCTTCACATGCAGCACCTATTTGCTAAAGTTGATGCATACAACCCAACTCGCCGGAAGTAAAATAAAAAAAAATAAGATTAGTAATATTCCCATAGCTGTACATTCATAACATAAATATTTCCTATTCACAGAGGTGCGTAACGAGGTAAATCTGCAGTTTCCTTTTCTATGAAGATTCTAGAATTTTAAACAGACTATAATATCAAACTAAGAAAAAGCTTTCTTCGAGATACTAAGTAAGACAACATTACAGTTTTCCTTACTCAAAATCATTCTTGTTCCTACTTCAAAATAAGGGACAACGCATTTCAAATGTTATCAAGTTTCCATTTCTTCAACTGACATTTCAAGTGTTCTTGTGGGCTGCCGTTTATTCCAAGAATCTTGTGCTTCCTGAAACCCAAACATTTACTTAGCTTTATCGAGCAAACCTCATACAGGAACTTTGGGGAGATTCTGCCGTCAATCTTCATTTTTCATGGGCCCCTTCATATATGCTATGTATAGCGCTCTTCATCCTCGCCATTATTAAACTCCTTAAATCTTGACATAAATAGACCTCTTCACTCGAGGCTTGATTTCACAGTGTAATCCATTTCCTAGACTCAACTGACCTATTTGTTTTGTGACTGGCAGCTAATTTTCTTTGTTTTCATTTGCAGGGGGAGGCGATAGGCGATGCGTGTGCGAGAAAACACAGCCATGAGGGGGTGGGTGGGTAAGCCCTTAAAGGAAAGCTCTGCGGCACGCACACACACACAAGCGAGTAAGAATAGGACGGTCTAAAATATGGGGACGAACGAAAATAAACCGTTGGAGTTTGTAAACAATCTAGCCGTAGCGCTCCATGGGAGGAAGGCGGGCCCGAGGCAGCAGCAGCAGCAGCAGGAGCTACTGACACGGTGCCAAAAATCCGGAGATGAAATCGGCCGCGAAGCAAGAGTCAGTCAGTCGGTCCGTCAGTCAGCCGCCTTTTGAAGAGCGTCATAAGTCGACGCTCTCTGCTGAGGGAAGATGTCAGGAATCAGGCGCTTTAGCACTTAATAACTCAGATGGGATGCTTTCTTTGACATTTATCCTTTCTCTCTTTTTTTGGATGACGATGATGAGGAAGCGGAAGGCGCAGGTGAATGCGCACATTTTATGCGGGCGCAATTTATATGGAGACCAGGGTTAAAGCAATTCAGAAGCCAGAAGCAAACGTCAAGAACTTCTTGAAATAGAAATTCTGGTATACTGGGTACAAAAAAATAAATGATTAATACGGTGCATAACTAATGAGCAAATAGTAGAAATTCAGGACTGAGAAGCGTGAAGGAATATGATCCTTATCAACACTGCTCACAAAAGAGATTTTTCATCTACAATGTAGCACTCAGCTCAGTCCTATAATATATAGGGGGCATGTAAACCTTCATTGGATTTTTGAAGCAATTGACGAAATCCTTCAAGGGAAGGAAGCACTTTCCACTGGCAAACTGCTAAGAAACTAAGTCCATTATTTAAATGCAAAGAAATGCCTTTATGTGAATAGTGTAGTCAGACTCGTGAAATTATCTCCAAAACAAAGAGATCATACTGATGAGGTCTATGTCAAGACGCCAGACAGAAGTGTTTGCATTCTCTCTTGTTTGTTCTCTCGCTGACCCTTTGTCCTCCTTTCTTTCGACCTATCTATATCTTTACAGTTCCTCTCGGTTTCTCTTCCTTTATTATTGTGATTCGTCATTCCAACTTTTTTTCAAGATTAGCTAGCTCATTCCTTTTGGGTGCGAATCGGGACTAAGAGAGAGAGAGAATGAGAGGACGGAAGAAACAAATATTCATAACATTAACCAACAAGATAAATGTTCACATTTTCCTGTCAAAAAGAAAGGAAGGAATTCCCGAACGTAAACACCATCTCTAAATAAAGTCGGCCTTTAGTGTCCTCCCAAAACGAATGTTTTGAAGTGACTTTCAGATCGTTCATAAAGTGATTAAATGTTCACCTCCGTCATGTCAACCCACGCTCGACCTTGTAAACAAACCAGAGGTGAGTGAGTATCTGCGGCCGTAGAACTCACGAAGATATAATTTCCCTCATGCCAAGAGATCGTGCCTGCTCCTATAGAGGAAAAGGGGCTCGTTTCCGCGTTTAATTCTTGCTTTCCTCTTTTAACATTATGGAGAACCCTAGGACCACATTCTGTTTATAAATTAGGTCCATTTGCCATTTAATATTAATGTGTTGATATTTCTTGGGGATGGTAGTTTCTTCTTATTCAAAAGCTTTCGTACGTCATAATACTAAGAAGGGAGTCTTCATCATGTCAGTGAAACCCTACCAGTTGATAATTTTTTTTTTCAAAACGTTTCTAAGAAAAAAAAAAACAGTCTAGCTCATGACAGGCTGAGACATTAAAATTACCCAAATAGTAATAATAACACATTCCTTCCTGATTTCCGTCGTAGACTAATGATAATAAACCAAAAGAAAACTTTATCTAAGTGGGTATATTCGTAAGTACAATGATAATGTCGAAATTCCTACAGTGCTATTATGTAAGATAACAAACTCCAGGACTAATTTTTCTTTTTCTTTTCTTGTGATATTTGGCCATTATCCTTCATGAAGAATTGTTATTCATGAAAATAAGATAAAAATTATCCTCTAAACAACAAACTACTTTATTTAATCACAATACTGTGGATCACTGTGCAATTACTTTTTCAAGATTCCTTTTAACATATCACTAAATTATCTGTGAATGTTTTCTTTAAAAATGTTTAGATTTGCTACTTTAACTGTTTTTTGTAAGACTCTACAGCACGACTTCTCGGCCAGTAAACATGGAAAGGATTCACTAGTTAGTTCCTTGATGGGATGCTCAAGTCACAAATGTCAAGACCTTTATGACCGTCGTCCTTTGCTGCTCAAAGAAATTCCTTTTCATGTCTTTCCTCCGCTTTGGCAAAGTTACCTCCTACCTTGACACCTCTGACACTAAAGACCCTTGGAACACTACGTGTCTTTCTTCATGTCTTTCCAAGTGGAACATTAGTGGGATAAATGTCACGAAATAAAACTGGGCGCATTAAAAAAATTACGGACCTCTTTTACTAATTAGCTTCATATCAGGCTTTTAAAGGTATTTACAAAAAATAAAAATAAATCTGGTTTTCCTCTCAACAATCATTAAATTCAAGGTGCAGCTGAGTTATGTGAACAATATGATTTCTTAGTCTTATTATTCTATTACGGCTTTCAGCATAAGAAGCACCTTTCCACTTGATCAAATGCAATTGTGTGAAATAACACAAAAACAAAGAACGAACATGGTTGTATATATATATATATATATATATATATATATATATATATATATATTTATATATTGACATACGCACACACACACACACACACACACACACACACATATATATATATATATATATATATATAATATATATATATATATATATATATGTATAACTGAATCACGAAAGTTAGGAACGTGATAAAATCCATAATAAATGATAAATGCCACGAAGGAAAAATAAACGAAGGAGTCTGCAAGATCTTTCGACTTTAAAAGTCCTTTACTGAGCAGATACTGACAAAAATACGAGAAAAGACAATACAAGAAGGTTCGTAAACTGACTGAAAGGGATTATAAAGGGATTAGTACCTAGAATCCGACACACCTGGAAGATAAGAAACCTTCCCAAACAAGCATAAACAATGGGTGCAATTAGAGGTTTAAGACAATCATCTCAGCATGTATGTGTGTGTGTGTATATATATAATATAAGCACGCGCATATGCATCAACACACTTACACACTCCCCCAAGAAAGAGAGAAAGAGAAGGAAAACTGCAACCAGAAGGAAATTCTCAACAGCGCGTAATCACTTGATCATAATCTTGGAAGATCTTAAATTGATTAATATCCAGTAATCTAATCGTTGATCTTGTCGATGGCAACCTGGCCGCTGGTAACTGATGTCTTCTAATTGACTCGGCGTGCGATCTGACCTATCAGATATTTTTAAGCGAAGGACGGAGGCCAAATTTTATCTGTATATTAAGCGGTGCCAGTACGCCGAAGAGAGAGAGAGAGACTTAAATGATTACAGAGTGTAAAATATTTCTGTAAAATGACATTCTTCCTTCTGACACCATAAAACATATATAGGATGTATGAAGTGAATGCAGTATCAGGAAAGGATTTTAATTCCGAACGCGAGCGCGCACAGCACACACACACACACACACACACACATATATATATATATATATATATATATATATATATATATATATATATATATATATATATATATATAAATGAAAGACAGAAATATACCTCGCAAAGTGAAAACCATAATACACCTCTCTATTTTAAGACCAATATTGACTTATGGCCATGAATCATGGACATTAACATCAAGAACTAGAAGCCAACTTCAAGCAGCTGAAATGAAAGCCCTAAGATTCATAAAAGGTGTAACAAGACTAGATAGGCTACGAAATGAAGACATTAGAAGAGAACTGGGAGTGGAGGGGATACTAGATTTTGTGGAGAGAGGACAGCTTAGATGGTTTGGACACACCAAAAGAATGGAGGAGGAGCGATATCCTATAAGGTTTTTGGAATGGACACCGGAAGGAAGGAGACCGGTAGGAAGACCAAAAATGAGATGGCTACAAAACATAGAGAGAGGAGTAGAGAGGAGAGGCTCTAGTTTGCGGGAAGTTGATGAGATGAGGCTCTATGATGATCGCCAAAATTGGAGACTGTTCCTGAAGCAGGACGACTGACAGGCCTGGAGGCCTACCTGGCGTCTGGTGAGAAATATATATATATATATATATATATATATATATATATATATCTATATATATATATATATATATATATATTATATATATATACATATATGCTTAAAAAATCACAGTAGATGCACGTGACTTCATAAATAAGCGAATTCCCCAGGAAAAAGATAGTCAGAAATCCAAGTGCTTTCGTCTTTACTAAGACATTGTCAAGGAGCGAATGAAATACAATTGTAGAGAAAGGTCTCAGGTACACAACAAGATCAAGAATACCAGATGGTTAATTGTCAAAAGGGTAAAAATTAAAACAGATAATCCAGGATTATCTCTTGTGACCGTGTGATATCCGATAATCCTGGATTATCTCTTTTAATTTTTACCCTTTTGACAATTAACCATCTGGTATTCTTGATCTTGTTGTGTACCTGAGACCTTTCTCTACAATTGTATTTCATTCGCTCCTTGACAATGTCTTAGTGAAGACGAAAGTGCTTGGATTTCTGATTATCATTTTTCTTGTGGTATTGTGTATTTCTTATATATGATATATATCTATATATATATATAAATATATATATATATATATATATATATAACACTTATAGGACTTTCAAATGAACACAAAAGAAAATGGATTATGGCTAAATATATTTTTTTCGTGGAATCAATAAAAACATCCATATAACACGTTGCAATTATCCTCACCATCCACTTTTCGTTCCCTAATTTTCACGTATTCCTCTCGCTTACAGACATGTTCAGTAATTATATATATATATATATATATATATATATATATATATTTATATATATATATATATATATATAATATATATATATATATATATATATATATATATATATGTTTACTAGATGAACAACACGGCGCTGCCCGGGATAACTGAATGACAACTGATAAACTCTCTCTCTCTCTCACACACACACACACACTTTTTCTCTTTCTCCACCTTAACAACCCTTTTTCTCTCTTTTTCTCTTTCCCCCAAACACACCCTCTACTCTCTCTCTGTCTCACTTCCTCTCCCTCTCACCCACTCTCTCTTTTTTTCATTTCCTCTCCCTCTCTCTCTCTTTTTCACTTCCTCTCCCTCTTACTATTTATTTTTCTCACTCTCTCCATCTCTCTCTTTCTCTCTCCAATCCTCCCTGACTCTTTCCCTCTTTCTTCTCCCAAACACCCTCTACTCTCTCTCTCTCTCTCTCTCTCTCTCTCTCTCTCTCTGTCACCCCTTCCCAACCCCCACCCTCTTTGGTTCCACTGATTCCTTAACCCCACAGTATTCTTTCCCAGCAAGTCTTATGTAGTATATACAGAAATTAGTTATAATAAATTCGCAAAGATTATTTAGAGTTACTAAATCTACGGGCAGAACCAACCCCGTTTCAGGAAAGCCCTTCCCACCCCCACCCACTTTGGTGCCCTTTGGTGCCCCTTGGTGCTAGTGATGTCTTATCCCCACAGTGCTGATTTCTAGATAGCACGTCATATGTATACCAAGATTTTTTGAAATTGCTAAATGGGTTTCAGAGTTATGCAGGCACAAACACACACACACACACACACACATAGATACATCCATTTTTACAGATGTAATCTTACATACATTTGTGTAGACATGTAACACAAATGAGTATTTTCCAGATTGTCAAATGTACATTTGGAAGATTAACTGTTTTTTTTTATTCCAATTATGAAAATTCGTCTCCTCACCTATTAAAACCTCAGAATCTTTTTTCCTCGTTGGAATGACTCATCCTTTGTTTTGTTTGATACAGCGATTAGGTTTTCGTTTTCCATCCTTGGTAGGATTGTTTTTTTTTCGGTCCAAGCATTACTACCCTAGTACAATTCTTGCACATTAATAATTTTTTTCTATCTATTTACCTGTTCTTTTTTTTTCAAGTTGATCTCTTCTTTCTGTATTTCCCTTTACTTTCCCTTACTTCTTCTTAATGAACACCATATTCTTCGGAGGCTTGAATTTCAAGTCAATGACCACTGTAGGCTTGTTCCATACAAATACGTTTTATTTACTGAATAATAATGATAATAATAATAGGCCACGTTGGGCTGCCGAACCAACTGGACTTTTATAAGAAATGCATAACTCTTCTGACACTCACAACCAAACTAGTAGTATGATTCTGACCTCGGAGTATGGAACGTGACTAACGTCGAAAACGCATGCATGTCAACACGAGCATAATTATCATTAATAAGCTCCACATTTGTGTCTGAATATTCATCTGTGTTTGAGCACGGTAAGCCTCTCAAAGCGCCCTCGCTCACAGCGATAATCACCGAATACAACGCGAAAAAACGAAAAAGCAACAACGAAGTACATGACAAGAAGGCCAGACCGCGCATGCCCAGTTTTCATAACAAGCGCGATAACTGTCCTCATTCGTATGCATCGCTAATGGCCAAGACAAAGGCGTCTTCATGAGACCACACTCGGCATCAGTGAAAAGGGAGATGGAAGGAAGGTCCCGATGAAAACAACACATTCATCTCTTCCCTTTGATATTATTCAATTATGGATGATGGTCTGGTAGTCGATATACTCAGCCTTGTCCTCTCTCTCTCTCTCTCTCTCTCTCTCTCTCTCTCTCTCTCTCTCTCTCTCTCTTCATCTATTTAAATACCCATAAAAAATCTTTCGCTGTTTTGGTTTGTATTCCACCTATATTACACAAAAACTATGTGGCTGTAATAAATCACCCACAATGGCTATGTACATAACTAAACCCCTTAGGAACAACGACTTTGAAAGATCGTTGTCACTATCTGTGCTGTATTTATAAGTGCAGCTTCTCTCTCTATTTTTTTTTTTTTTTTTGCGTCTTTTCGAACTGCTATTTTTTTGTTTGTTTATAAGATTAGCTTGACGGTGAATTATTAGGCCATTTGAAATGAAATGAGAATGTCATTATCCGTTTATAAATAGCATAAGTATCCTCACAAAAATTACAACAGGCAGATGACATCCAGAGGGGTCGAAAACATTCCGTGGCATCTATGCACATGTCAAAACTGCATACCCTCAGCAATGTGCAATTAAAATTCTATCCGACGGACAGCCGACATAACATTGACTCTTCTCTCTCTCTCTCTCTCTCTCTCTCTCTCTCTCTCTCTCCAACTCAACTCTCTCGTCTCTCTCTCCTCTTCTCTCTCTCTTCATCTCTCTCTCTCTCTCTCTCTCTCTCGGTCTGTCTGTTTGTCTCGCTGATATTTTGGAGCTATACGCCTCAATTTATTTCCTTTTTAATGTATCTCTTCAATGGGAATTACGATGAATTAACTGCAAGAATATTTTTGCACATAAATGTGCTTAAGGTTATTTTAAAAGTAATAAAAACGTGTTATAAGTAATAGTAATGGTACTAATGCCAATACAGTTAGTACTACTACTATTTCTGCTACTGCAAACAACCACTACTACTACTAATACAACTACTAGTATTATTAAATACGAGACAATATTCGAAAGAAACCTGTCACCACTCCTCATTCTACTAGTATTAATGCAGCAGCTACCTCTCATATTGATAAAAAGTTAAGTATATCTTAGTTTTACCACCCCACTGAGCTGATTAACAGCTCTCCTAGGGCTGGCCCGAAGGATTAGATATTTTTACGTGGCTAAGAACCAATTAGTCACCTCGCAACGGGGCCAACAGTTTATTGTGGGATCCGAACCACATTATATCGAGAAATGAATTTCTATCACCAGAAATAAATTCCTCTGATTCCCCGTTGCCCGAGCCGAGAATCGAACTTCGGACCACCGGATTGGCAGCCGAGCGCGAAAACCACTCGTGCAACGAGGAACGTTCTCATGTTGATAACAAGAGTAATTCCAGCAATGACGACAATATTACCATTATTACAGTCTAAAGCAAAGGGTGGCCGTCGCGTCTCATGAACAAACAAAGGCCTCTGACGTTCACTAATCACTCAGGTGGAGCCGTTCATCCCGCACTGATGGAGCTTGTTGACGTGTATTCAAACAAGGGGAAAAATTCCCTGACTCATTAACGCAGTTGTTAAAATAAGCTCCCCATATGCGAGCGAGAGCGCTTGTTCCTTGAGCGGGCCAGGTGAGCCAGGTCCTATGTTATCACATAAAATGACCGTGAAAGGGTCTCAAAGAATGTAAGACTACAAAACTCTTATCAAATAGGATGTTATATGATAAAACAAAATGACAGAAGCCGCTTCAAGATTATCTAGTTGTTTATGAAACAAGATATCTCTAAAAGCCGATTATTACCCCTTTCCTCAGTCTGAACATGAGAGTTAATCTCAATGTCCTTCCTAATCGGTAAAGTCTGAATTATTTTATCGGCTTCAATGGCTGTCCAGCCGTCATCATTTACTATACATGAAAAAAAATTCATATATAAAATCTTTGCATAACATTTCTCCCATATCTTGGATTGTGTGTGACAGTTACGCAAATATATAAAAGTATGCAAAAACAGGAAAAGTCACACACAAAAAAAAGGAAAGACTGAAAAAACGTTGTCACTCAATTTACTTCTGAAGAAGAATGAGGTATTTGTGTTCAGTGACAAAGATTTTTATGGTTCAGACGTTTATAGGTTTGCATTGAAAAGAATTGGACGCATTTTTGACAAATAACTAATTATCATGAGCTTTGAAAGGCACGGTAAGACACCTGCAGAGTGTTTGCATGCTTAATTATAATTTCAGGAGAGAGAGAGAGAGAGAGAGAGAGAGAGAGAGAGAGAGAGAGAGAGAGAGAGAGAGAGAGAGAGAGAGAGAGAGAGATTTGAATATAAAATGTTATGAAGTTTTTATTTGAAAGAACTGAAAAGTGGGAAATCACTTATTCTTCGCAGTAGCAAAGGGGAATATTAGACAAAAACAAAGTGAAAATTGTAACACCCATTAATGACAATCACATTTTACGCAAAAAATACTTTACATTGTTAAAAATATATTGCCTTCATTCTCAGATAAATCTAGAAAATCAGAACTTACATGTTATGAGATGAGTGTAAACATTAATTTCCCTCAAATTTGTATAATCTTATTTGCAAAATGTTACTGTCGTGCAAATACTCAATTTAAAAAGTGTAACTTCGTCTGAAATAGTTCGGATGAAAACTATCCTGCGAGGGACTTACTGGGGAAAGCCAAGTGATATTAAATGTCTGAGTAAAACAACTACCAGGAGGTTTTAACACAGTTACAATGAGGACCTTAAAAGGGGAAGGAAAGACAGAGAGAAAACGCAAAGCAAACACAGATGTTGTCCTCTCTCTTCTGCAAAAGCTGTAGGTGCATAAAAAAGGCCGGGAAACTATCGAGCCAATTTTCGAGTCGCTTGGCAATTATGACGAAAGAAGGACTTATAATTATTCATTGTGCTGGGCTGCGGGAGCTTCATAATGCACACGGGGTCACCTCTTGAACATTGCATAATTAGATACACCGCTTTGATTTCCATGATTTAAACTTAACATTAATAAGTTTAAAAATTTCAAATTTGTTTAATAGTTGGAAGGTGCTGATTACTAAATGTTAAGACAAAACAATGCAGGATATTCTACAACGTGTGTAGCATGTCATTTTGGCCCAAAATAAAAATAAAAAAACACGTAGAAGCGCAATCATTTTATATATATATATATATATATATATATATATATATATATATATATATATATATATATATACATCGTCAGAAGTAAATTGAGTGACTGAGCGTTTTTTTCAGTCTTTCCTTTTTTTGTGTGGCATTTTCCGGTTTTTGCATACTTATATATAAATATATATATATATATATATATATATATATATATATATATATATATATATGTGTGTGTGTGTGTGTGTGTGTGTGTGTGTGTGTGTGCATTTATTTTAGTTAGCACACCCCTGAGTTAAAAATAAACTTGTTGGGATAAATTTATACCAAACCACGCTATAATTAGAAAAAACCGGGCACAATGTGACCTTTGTCAAGTTATAAGATATACCAAACGGACTGACAGAAACCGCATAACCTGACACTTGCAAACGGACGAGAACATGAAAAAATGTGCAATAAATCAAAATACATTTACCTCTCTCTCGCTCTTTCTCTCTCTCTCTCTCTGTCTCTCTGTCTCTCTGTCTCTCTCTCTCTCTCTATCTATCCATCTATCTATCTATCTATCTATATCTATCTATCTATCTATCTGTCTATCTATCTATCTATCTATCTATCTATCTATATATATATATATATATATATATATATATATATATATATATATATATTATATATGCTTTTCCGTGTGTACATACCTTGTGTAGCTACTCATGTATACCGTATATTTATGTTTGATAGAATCAGCCACTTATCCTAAGTATTTTCTTATTTTTACTTTCATTCTGCAGAAAGCAATGCGGATATTTGACGAAATTGTAACACTGGGTAATTCGAAAGGTATGTCTCTCAAGCATCGCAGCCACTGGCAAGCATCAATTAAAAAAAATCCATTGAAAATAAAAATGATCTGCGTTCATTCTTGGCAAAGTCTATACAGCACCCCTTTGTAACTCAGATTCACAGATCAGATTTACATTATGAGCATATAAAATGTTAAGAAACGTCCTTACTATTCACCGACGGTAATCACTTTTAAAGGTTAAATCAACGATATAACTATAATAACAAGTATTTTATTATATCTACCACGACGACCGTGCTGGCATGAAGTGAATTTGAGCCACAACAACACGAGAGAACTTCCACTGAAATCATACCAAATACTGACCGGAACAGCCACACTTTTCATTGCCGATAATGAACGTGAATGCAAGTGGTTTTTCTCAGGAATAATAATGTAAACAATAACGATATTAATGTTAGTAACAATGATATTAATGACAACAATAATGATAAAGACATTAGTTGGGACGCGGACTCTCTTTGATGCATGTGTAATTAAATATTACTGCCAACGACAATACATTATTAATGCTGGTACCGCTAGCCTTGTTGTGCTTCTCAGTGCACTGCAGTCACATCCAATGACACATGACACAAATGTCTCAATAATCTATCAAGTGAAGTCATTCCCGCGACCTCATTCCGCAACTGATGCATCTAAAAGGAATGACTGAGAATGACTGAGGGACGGAATAGCAGAACCTCAGGAACAAGACAGGATTATAAAGCTCTCCTAAACTTCACAAAAACTATAGTGACGGCCCACGGTTTTGAAAAGTTCATTATCTTGATCTGGCAACAGACCGATCAACAGTGCATCCAATTTCTTGACTCTAGGTTGACAGGACTCGACAATTACTCCCTAAGACTCGTTGGCCTCAGTTGTAAGAACACCTCGTTTTCAGGTTACCTGACATCATTCCTCTCACTTCATATATTTTATTACCACACTGTCAGGCCACTTTGTACTACATTATACGCTGTGGAAATCCTCTGACGTTTGAGACGCTGATTTGATTTTTCATTCCTTCTACAAAAAAAATAAAATAAAATGGAATTCCCTTCTAAAATCTGTTTTCTTGACTGTCATGGCCTTCCTTCCTTAAAGAATTTAGTTTAGCACCTCCTTCTTCCGTTTGCCTTATTTCTTGTATCCACTGAGACACGGACTGAAACATCCCATTAGGCCTTTAATGTTAATAAAAAGTCACAAAAGAATATTAATAACTGTCCACGCAAATTTACTCATACTTAGTCACAGTCACAATGTTTAATACTTGAGAGATTTCTATTTTACCCAAGTGCAACTCAAATTACATAAAAATATGATACTAAATATAAACCAATTTCCCTTTTCAAAGTGGTGACCACAGAAAGGTAAACTTTTTGTTTCCTAAGCCTGGGATTATTAGCTAACGACTTTTCCTTGACCCCCACCAGACACTGATACCCATTCACAGCTGGGTTGTCGTGCGAGCGAGACCCGGGAGGGATCCATGGACCTACTAAACTTGCGCCAAACACTGCACCAGTCAATTACGCCGTCCATTCAAATATAATCACATCTTTCAACAGCGGGGCGTAGGTTTCCCAAATTCATACACCTCTCTCTCTCTCTCTCTCTTCTCTCTCTCTCAATTAATATATATATATATATAATATATATATAATATATATATATATATATATATTTATATATATATATATATATATATATATATATATATATTAGATATAAGATAGATAGATAAATAGATATATATATATATATTATATAATATGTATATATATAAATATATATATAGATATATATATATCTATCTATCTATCTATCTATCTATCATCTATATATATATATATATATATAGATATATATATATATATATATATATATATATATATATATATATATGTCAAATTAACGTAATTTATTGATTGTTTATTTTCTTAAATCAGCCTTGTAACTTAGTTTTAAGTGTTCTCTTATATTTAGTTCAGCAGCTGTATTGTTTTTTACGTTAACGTAACGTTCAGTGTTTTTGCTCAGTGATTCCTCCTCTTGTTGTGATTACCTAACTATCGTGTTAACGATTGTTTTTATTTTGTTTTCGAGTTGGAATGGAACTGTAGTGCTGTGAGTGGAGGCCGGCCGAAAATAGTTCGGGCCTGTATAAGCTTCTGGACGTACGCTCTTTTGTTGGCAGCCTTCCGGAGATTTATCTCACGCCTTTTTGGAGGAATACTCCGACGGACCTCCCTTGGAAGTGGTTTTCCGTAGATGTGCTGAGCCATCTACGGCATATGTGCATTGTGGAGTTTGATCACGGCTGTGATAGCGCAGGTTATCGTCACTTGCGACGCCTGTACTCCTGATTCCCGCCGGACCGGAGGATTTGGCGGAAGACGTGGTCGTCGCTGTCCCGCCACGTAGGAGGCGTTACGCCAACCACTGTCCTGTCCGTCTTCAGCTGCTTGTCCAGGAGAGCTAAGGGCTCGTGAGGAGGCTCGTAGGGAGGCAATTGCCAGGTAAGAGGTGATTATCCTGTGTTGTCCCTCGGAAATTATCTCGACCCCTGGGTCTACCTGGACAATTTGTGGGCTCCCCCGTATAGCTGCTGGGAGGTTGAAGCAACTTCCGTGACTCCTATGCACTTCGTTATACTCGAGGATTTGCGTATTTAAATATCGATTATATTTGTATATATATGTATGTTGTATTGAGTTGTCGGTATTGGGTATTTACTGTCCCTCAGAATATTATTTGAATTTAGTTTTAAGTTTAGTACCAACACTGTTAGGTAGGAGATTTAAGGTTTTCTGTCTTTATTTTCTCTAGTCTTCCTTCAATCTTATAATTATAGGTTAGTGTTTTTTTCATTATTGGGCCCGTAGTATTATTTGAGCCTTTGGCATGTTATGTCCTTTCCTTTACTTTGTTAGGGTTAGCTTTCAGTATTAGGAGTCCTTGTGAGCTGTTATTTGCTCCTTGTATTTTGTGTATTTAATGTTAAGGTTCCTCACAAGGCTTATTTAGTGTTAAGTGTATTTTGTAATTAATATTTGTTAAATTTTGTTCTGGTGTTTTGTGTCCACATTCCTCATACCCTGTGTACTTTCTTACTGCCTACGATCCCTGTGATTATTGAAATATAAAGAACCTGTATTACGGCCAAGGGGTCGTAACAATTTGGCGACCGTGACAGGATCATACGCAGGTGTGCACAGAGTTTGGGTTTGTGGAGCAACTCTGGGATAGGTTGCAATATTTAATTTGGTTTTGTTGCTTACCTTACTTTCCCCCCCGTAGGACATTCATTATGGAGGATTTTGTTTTTGACCCAGCCAAATTTTTGGGCTCTGTTGACTGTTTAAAATATCTTGCTATATTAAGTAAAGAGCATTTGAGGAGTTGTGCTCGTTGGTTAAATATTTCTTTTAGACCCACGGACACTAAGGCTCAGTTGTTGTTGTCTGTTAAGGCGATGGTGGCTCGTGGTATAGCCGAGGGTGAGGATTTGGCTAGGGATATGATTAGTGGAAGTTCTGATGATGAGAATTCTGTGATGAGGTTAGTGTTAATCCTGGGCTATCACTATTTGAGGACCACCCTCGTACTGGTGTTATTTATACTGGTCCAGGGAATTTAACTGTAAAAACTGGAGTCTCTAATAATCCCTTTGTTGATGTAGAGCCAGAGCCATTGCAACCTGTGACGAATCCTGAAAATGAGAACCTTAGCCTAATTTGTAAACGAATAGAGTTATTGAAGGTACAATTCGAGGAGAATGAGAGGGCGAGGCGCCATGAGTTGGAAATGGCTAGAATTAACTTAGACTTGGCTAGGTTACGCGCTAACCCTGACTTTAACAGTACTCCCACCGGTCCTTCTTCCGATAGGTTTAACATGAGTGCGGCATTAAAGTTGGTGCCTGTGTTTGATGAGGGTAACGTGCCTGAGTTCTTTAAGGCTTTTGAGCGGGTGGCCACTAGGTTGTCTTGGCCCACTGAGATGTGGACTGTATTAATTCAATGCAGGTTAGTAGGTAAGGCCATTCGCCAATATAATGCTTTGGAAGAGAGTGTAGCCAGAGATTACTATAAAGTTAAGGCATTAATTCTCAAGGCGTATGACTTGGTCCCTGAGGCTTATCGCCTGAAATTTAGGAATTCTATGAAGCCTGATACTATGTCGTATGTGGAGTATGCCCGTCTTAAGGAGGAGCAGTTTGACGACTGGGTAAAGAGTCGCCAGGTGGTCTCCTTCTCCTCCTTGAGGGAGCTGATGCTACTTGAGGAGTTTAAGAAAACTTGTAGTAAAGAACTTAGAATTCACCTAGAGGAGGTAAAGCATATAACATAAGTAAAGCTGCTCAGATAGCTGATGAGTGTTTACAACACACCGTGTAGGTAGTAGTAGTTTTGGCTCATCAGTCGTTAAATCCCAGCCTGCCAGGCCAAACAATAATAATTGGAGATCCAATAACCCCTTTAAAACAAAGGTTGAAGCTAGCCAGGGAAATAACCCGAGTGGAAGGAACACACGGGTGTTTTCCCAGAGTAATCAAAGTTCCAGTAATGTTGGTAGAGCTAGGGGAACTTGTTTTTGGTGCCACGAGCAGGGTCACTTTCAAGCTCGGTGTCCTGCCCGGAGGAGGTATCTCCAGCGGAACGGAAGGAGGTAACAACAATGTCCCCATATCTTTGATTGCTAATGCCCCTACTACCCCTAATGCTGAAGTTGAGTGTTCCCCAGGAACTGAAGGAAGGGTTATGTTTAGTGGTAGTGGAGGTGAAATAAACCAATCGCCTACTAGCTCTCCTTTGTGACTTTTTGACAAATATATTTGGCCTGGCAGTTTGGTGGTTGATAGTAAAGTTATCAGAGTGAACTTCTTAAGGGACACTGGTCTGCTCGATCATTGGTGTTGTCAAAGGTTTTGAAGGATGTTGGTGAGCATTCTGGAAATTATGTGGTCCTGGGTGGGTTCCCTGATACAGTGGTTTCTGCACCTTTGGTGGAGGTAGAGGCATTCTTCCCAGGGTATCACAAGGTGACAGAATTGGCAGTGGTAGAAAAGCTCCCCATCCCTGATATTGACGGCATTTTGGGAAATGATATGTTGGATGCCCGAGGTTATGAATTATTCCCAATAGTGTCCGTAACTGCAAGTCCTGTGGCAATTACCACTCGAGCTTCTGCAAAGGCTGCTGCCGCCTTACAGAATGAGGATAATTTAAACCTTTAGTAGTTTAGAGGTAGAGGTAGAGAGACCCGGGTCTGTAGGTAGTAGTAGTAGTAGTTTTATGAATAAAATATTTAATCCAGATTGTGACCGTGTAAGCTTTATTGAAGCTCAGAAGGCTGAATTCAATTATGAATTAGGAGGTACGGATGATTTAACTAAACCAAGGTTCTGTGTGATTAGAGGTTTGTTGTATAGAGTTAGTCGTCCTGTGGATCACGGCTTGAACCAAACCTCTCGGGTAGAACAGATTGTGGTACCTTCAAAATATCAGAATGATGTCCTTAGTTTATCTCATGAGGATTCCTTTTCTGGTCATTTTGGAGTTTGCAAAACCCATAGTAGATTGGCAAAGTATTTTTGGTGGCCAGGATTGAAATCCTCGGTGAAGAAATTTGTAGGAAGTTGTGAAACATGTCAAGTGATGGGTAAACCTAATAAACCTATTCCTAAAGCCCCTTTGCATCCAATTCCTGCAATTGGGGATCCTTTTGCCGAGTTAGTTGTTGATGTGGTTGGGCCTTTGCCCCTGAACTAAATCTGGATTTACTATCTTTTGACTATAATGGACAGAGCGTCTAGGTTTCCTGAAGCTTTTCCTATGAGGAAAATTACATCCAAAGTAGTGTTTGAGAAAATAATAGAATTTTTTTCCAGGTATGGGTTGCCTTGTAAAATTCAAACTGATTGTGGCACTAATTTCTCGAGCAAGGTATTTAAGGGTAAATGTGCTGAACTGGCCATTCAGCACATTACCAGTGTACCTTACCACCCAGAGAGTCAGGGCGTAGTGGAAAGGTTCCACCAAACCCTTAAGTCTATTCTAAAAAAGTACTGTTATGAGCAAGGCGAGGATTGGGATAAAGGTCTTCCCTTTGCTCTCTTTGCTATACGTAATCATCCCAATTCTTCCACAGGTGTAGCTCCATTTGAGTTGATTTTTGGACATACGGTACGTGGTCCTCTAGAAATTTTCCATGAGTTGCTAGAGGTTAGTCATAAGAAAGTATTGAATGTGGGTGAGTTCGTTGAGGACCTGAGAAGTAGATTATCAGCTGCCTGGAAATTTGCCCAGGATAATTTGGTGTTGTCTCAGGCCTCATGAAGGAAAATTATGATAAGAAGAGTAGGCACGTTCGTTTGAGCCTGGTGAGCTTGTTTTGGTTTTGAGTACAGACTCTGACAATTTTCTGGAACCTAGGTATAAGGGGCCTTGGAAGGTACTTCGGAAATTGTCTGATGTCAATTATGAAGTGGAAGCTCCTGGGACCAAACGTAAGTGTCGGATATTCCACATTAATAGATTGAAATCTTACACAGTTGGTAGACTTGACCCCCTAGCTATAGTATATGAGCCAGTGTCTCTAGTGTTAGAACCCACGTTAGAAGAACCCGCCGACTTGTTTTGCCAGGTATCTTCAGATGCTCTTACAGTTAATATGCAAACAAAATTTGGAAACTTTAGAAAAGTTTTTGGAGCATCTGGAGGGTATTCAGAAGGATGACATGATAAAATTAATATCTTCTTTTTCAGACTTATTTCAGGCCTCTCCAGGTAGAACGACCTTGCTCCAACACGATGTTGATGTGGGCAGTGCTTCCCCAGTCAAACAAAGTCCTTATCGACTAAATCCAGAAAAACGTGATATTGTCGAGAAGGAGATAAAGTATATGTTGGAGCATGATTTAATTAGACCTTCGGTAAGTCCTTGGAGCTCACCTATTGTACTTGTTTAAGAAAGCTGACGGGCAGTTTCGCATGTGTGTGGACTACCGCAAGGTCAATGCTAATCACAAGAATGACTCTTTCCCTTTGCCTCGTATCGAGGACTGTCTTGATCGGATAGGACCTGCTAAGTTTATAACTAAATTGGATCTTTTAAAGGGGTATTGGCAGGTTCCCCTATCGGATCGAGCTCGTGAGATTTCCGCTTTTGTTACGCCCTTTGGGCTTTACGAATGTAAGGTAATGCCCTTTGGGATGAAAAATGCAGCGTGTACCTTCCAGCGGTTGATGAACCGAGTTATATGTGGTCTGGAGGGTACAGAAATTTATATAGATGATTTGGTTATTCACAGCAATGACTGGCGGACTCATTTGGTGAGGTTAAAGAAGGTATTTGAGGCCTTGAGAGCCGCTGGTCTTGTTGTAAATTTGAGTAAATGTGAATTTGGTAAAGCCAAGGTGTGTTATCTAGGTCACGAGGTTGGTTTGGGTCGGTGGGTTACTCCTAAACAAGCTAACCTCGAGGCTCTATTAAATTTGCAAAGGCCGCGCAATGTTAGGGAGGTCCGGAGAATTTTAGGTATGTTGGGTTATTATAGGCGATTCATCCGGAACTTCTCTGACATTGCTCAGCCCCTTACTCAACTATTGCAGAGGGACAAAGTTTGTATGGTCTTCTCAATGTGAGGAATCTTTTTTAAAACTGAAAACTGTCTTGATGTCTAACCCCATTCTAATGTCTCCTGACTTTCAGAAACCGTTTATTGTGGCTGTAGATGCCAGTGACGTGGGTATAGGTGGAGTACTTTTTCAAAGACATGAAGATGGTGAAGTGCGTCCAGTATCCTACTTTAGTCGTAAGTTGCTGGATGCTGAGAGAAGGTATTCTACCATCGAGAAGGAGGCACTAGCTTTAATTCGTACCTTGGTTCATTTCAAACCATATGTTACTAATTTTTCCTTTCCCGTAGAAATTTGGACGGACCATAACCCTTTGGTGTTCATCGAAAGAATGAAGGTTCTAACCAGAGGATTCTGCGTTGGGCTCTTCAGCTGCAGGAGTTTCCTTTAAGTATTAAGCATGTTAAGGGTGTTGATAACTGTATTCCTGATGCCCTTTCTAGGATGTAAGTCTGGTTATTTCTCTTCTCACCTCGCCCTTCTCATTTCTCCTTCGGGTTTGTATTGAAAATTATATTTAAGGTAGTCAATTTTAATCATGTTTAAAATGATGTATGGATTCGGGCTTTGTCTTAAGTCTATTTCATTATGTTCCGAGTTTTGCTTCACCTTATTGTTTTTCCTTGCAGATATTTTAGATTAAGTTCTATTTTTTTTCTTCCTTGCAGGATGTTTTAGATTAAGTTGTCTATATGGTTATCTTCTAGTATGTAATATGATTGTGGTACTAAAAAAATGTATTCTATTTGAATAATTTTTTTTTTTTTGAGGGGGAGGAAGGTGTCAAATTAACGTAATTTATTGATTGTTTATTTTCTTAAATCAGCCTTGTAACTTAGTTTTAAGTGTTCTCTTATATTTAGTTCAGCAGCTGTATTGTTTTTACGTTAACGTAACGTTCAGTGTTTTTTGCTCAGTGATTCCTCCTCTTGTAGTGAATTACCTAACTATCGTGTTAACGATTGTTTTTATTTTGTTTTCGAGTTGGAATGGAACTGTAGTGCTGTGAGTGGAGGCCGGCCGAAAATAGTTCGGGCCTGTATAAGCTTCTGGACGTACGCTCTTTTGTTGGCAGCCTTCCGGAGATTTATCTCACGCCTTTTTGGAGGAATACTCCGACGGACCTACCCTGGAAGTGGTTTTCCGTAGATGTGCTGAGCCATACTATGGCATATGTGCATTGTGGAGTTTGATCACGGCTGTGATAGCGCAGGTTATCGTCACTTGCGACGCCTGTACTCCTGATTCCCGCCGGAGGATTTGGCGGAAGACGTGGTCGTCGCTGTCCCGCCACGTAGGAGGCGTTACGCCAACCACTGTCCTGTCCGTCTCAGCTGCTTGTCCAGGAGAGCTAAGGGCTCGTGAGGAGGCTCGTAGGGAGGCAATTGCCAGGTAAGAGGTGATTATCCTGTGTTGTCCCTCGGAAATTATCTCGACCCCTGGGTTCTAACCTGGACAATTTGTGGGCTCCCCCGTATAGCTGCTGGGAGGTTGAAGCAACTTCCGTGAACTCCTGTGCACTTCGTTATACGCGAGGATTTGCGTATTTAAATATCGATTATATTTGTATATATATGTATGTTGTATTGAGTTGTCGGTATTGGGTATTTACTGTCCCTCAGAATATTATTTGAATTTAGTTTTAAGTTTAGTACCAACACTGTTAGGTAGGAGATTTAAGGTTTTCCTGTCTTATTTTCTCTAGTCTTCCTTCATCTTATAATTATAGGTTAGTGGTTTTTTTCATTATTGGGCCCGTAGTATTATTTGAGCCTTTGGCATGTTATGTCCTTTCCTTTACTTTGTTAGGGTTAGCTTTCAGTATTAGGAGTCCTTGTGAGCTGTTATTTGCTCCTTGTATTTTGTGTATTTAATGTTAAGGTTCCTCACAAGGCTTATTTAGTGTTAAGTGTATTTTGTAATTAAATATGTTAATTTTGTTCTGGTGTTTTGTGTCCACATTCCTCATACCCTGTGTACTTTCTTACTGCCTACGATCCCTGTGATTATTGAAATATAAAGAACCTGTATTACGGCCAAAGGGGTCGTAACAATATATATATATATATATATATATATATATATATATATATATAGATATATATATATAGATCTAATTCACAGAAGACCTCAATGGTACGGAAGGCTCAAAGATGGAGGATCTTTTTTTCCAAGCTTTCAGAGTCTCGTCTGCCTCCATCATCAAGGAACCAAATATTTATTTGGTTTGTTGAGGGTGGAGGCAGACAAGACTCTATATAATATCTTTATACATAGCGAATTTGGTTTAAATATATATATATATATATATATATATATATGTATATATATATATAAAAACATACATATATATATATATATAATATATATATATATAATAATATATATATATATATATATACATATCATATAATATATATATATATATATATATATATATATATATATACATATAAACATATACACTATATATGTTCTCTATCATTTCTAGTTCTTATTACTAAATCAGCTCACAGTTTTATCGTTTAAAAATGACAGACATATCTCGATTAATGCATAATGTCATCAATTAAGTTTTATTTTTTCCCTCGCGTTCCTTTTCTTAAGCGTCCCATTCATTCACTCGTGTCAAGAGGACCAGATTCATTCACCGTAATTACTTCATATATCACATTACTTCAGGAACCCACTAGATAAGTACAGACCACTTCATGACCATGAAATCACTTGACGCGGTCAATGAATGAGAGTGATTACTAGTTTCTCATCTACTAATTTTTCTCGTTTTCAGCCGTCGAGTTTTGCATCTCTCCCTCTGATGGGATGTTTGGTTTCCCAAGAGGGCGGCTTTGTGCTGGGCGAGTCATCAGCTCATTTGCATATGCTGGCTTCATGTACAGGAGGATTTAAATGTTTTCATCTTATAATGGCGGCATCTGGGCGAAGGAGGCGGAATGAGGTAAGAGAAAAGTACTTACTTCGATTAATGTCCAAGAACATTATGCCTTGTACAGCAGTTGGATAATGCTTATCAGGTATAAACCACTGTAAGTCGAAGAGGAGGAGCGAACAAATAAAACAAAGTGGATTGCAGAGTCTCTCTCTCTCTCTCTCTCTCTCTAATGTTTAATACTTAAAGTTAACCGGATTCTAATCACCTGCATTCAACAAAAATTAAAGAGTACATAGTCCCTAATATCAAACAAAAATCAAAAGGCATCAGAATACCAAAATGTAGCATAAGGAAGTTATAAATATTTCATAAAAAAACACCTATAGATCGTCTCGTAATAACAGAAGCTATCCAGATTTCCCTACAGAAGCCGCTTCTTCAACATAAGGACCTCTGACTATTACCAAACCTCTTATGCACTTATATATAAAGCAACAAAGAGCTGAATAACCGCCAACCACAAAGAAGGCAACAGCAGACAGAGGGCGTTAAATCACGATTTAAATAACACCAGAGAACACCAAGAACGAAAAGGAAATGCTGGCAAGGAAAGAGGCGGTGGCTAACTGACACAGGAGATATTATACAAAGCAGTTTGCTCTACCCTATTAAAACTCACTCATGCTTAAGGTTTTTCAGAGAGAGAGAGAGAGAGAGAGAGAGAGAGAGAGAGAGAGAGAGAGACTCTTTCTCCCTTATGAGAGAGAAATCTCTATCTCCAGAGAGAGAGAGAGAGAGAGAGAGAGAGACTCTTTCTTCCTTATGAGAGAGAAATCTCTATCTACAGAGAGAGAGAGAGAGAGAGAGAGAGAGAGAGAGAGAGAGAGAGAGAAATCTCTATCTCCCGAGAGAGAGAGAGAGAGAGAGAGAGAGAGAGAGAGAGAGAGAGAGAGAGATTATTTCTCCCTTGTGAGAGAGAAATCTCTAACTCCCGAGAGAGAGAGAGAGAGAGAGAGAGAGAGAGAGAGAGAGATTCTTTCTCCCTTATGAGAGAGAAATCTCTATCTCCCGAGAAAGAAAGAGAGAGAGAGAGAGAGAGAGAGAGAGAGAGAGAGAGATTCTTTCTCCCTCATAAGAGAGAAATCTCTATCTCCCAAGAAAGAGAGAGAGAGAGAGAGATTCTTTCTCCCTCATAAGAAAGAAATCTCTATCTCCAGAGAGAGAGAGAGAGAGAGAGAGAGAGATCCTATCTCCCTATGGATGAAATATCCGTCCAAAAACATACGACAGGTTTCAAAACTAGCATCATGGAGTCAGAAGCTGATAAAAATGAGAGAAAACTTTACCATTTCATCCATACTAATCGACATGTACAGTACCGTCTGAACTTGAAATGCAAATAACCTTCAGAAGTCTTTAGAGACAAGAACAGCTTCATTGTTTCAAAGGGAAGGTAAGCGATATGCGATCCGGCAGTTAGTTTACGAGGTGCTCAGTAAGAGAGTCGTCTGATCGTTCTTCAAAGAACCCCTGGATTATACCGACAATGGTGACGCACATCTGGGGATAAGGACCAAGGTTATTGTGGCCCACATGGCAAAACAGACAAACAAACATGCGACTTACAGAATAGAATAGAATATAGAATTTAAGCCAATGAACAAGCGCTGTGACCTATGAGGTCATTCAGCTCTGAAAACGAAACTGACAGCAAAGGGGTTTGAAAGGTGTAACGGGAGGTAAACCTCGTAGTTGGTCTATCATAAAATTGTTAGGAGAGGGTGGAAAGTAGGATAGAGGAAAGAGCTTATGAATGGAAGTACAGTAAAAGGAATAAGAGGGGTTGCAGTTAGGCGCCGAAGGGACGCTGCAAAGAGCCTTAAGCAATGCCTACAGTGCACCGCACGAGGCGCACTGACGGCACTAACAACCCCCCTCCCTAAGGAATCATGCAACTTAAAATATTTTTTTCTGCCTTAGATTACAATTTGTTCAGAGCAACGCAACTGCATACAGCCGACCTAGAAATTCACATCATGCTCTTAACTCCCACTATAAACGTCTCCACTGATTCATCTCTGTTGGTCGAGCAGAATCCAGAGGTCCGCATCAGTCCCCCTCCCCTCCCCCCCGCACCACCTTATCAAACTTAGAGCAAGGTCAAGTTTAAGCTGTCGACAGGAATAGTCAAAATCTCCCCCCGACAGACGCCATGAAATCTTGGTCGCTCAGATGAATTCACAGAGGTGAGGCGGATTCCAAGAAACCAAACAGTGAGGTCTGACCCTTTCCAAGCTACTCAAAAGCTTCGAGAAGACTGATGCAGGACCAGACCATCACTTTGTAGGAGTCCTTTTTTCCTGGTGAAATCTGCTGAACACCAACAGTCCTCATATAATGTCCTTTTAACTTACTTTAGTGAATGACTTGAAGATGAATAATGAAAAGAGAGAGAGAGAGAGAGAGAGAGAGAGAGAGAAAACAGTCACTGTGACGGATATATCTCTTTACAGGATATCCTCTGGTTGTGCCAGCGAGCTTACCATTTGGCATTTCACGTCTAACAGCGTTTCGTTATTACGACTATTGCACCTTTACGGAGATTTGAGGTGAAATTCTGTGCATCAGATGGAACTGAAATCCGAGCTGCTAATCAGGAATCATGAAGAGGCTGAAGCTCTTTCTTTTGTTGCTCACATCATCCATGATGGCTAATGACATATATGTTGTTTGTCATCTTTAAAGAATAAGTTAAAGAGTACCGTAAACAAGGGCAAGCTCATCTTTCAAGAGCATACGCACTTGAATTACGTTTCCGATATCATAATTATACGATAAATAAAGAACATGATATTAGTAGCACTTATTAAGTCTGAAAAACCAGTAATGGCCACACCAACAAGAGCACAATAATAACGTTAGAGAGAGAGAGAGAGAGAGAGAGAGAGAGAGAGAGAGAGAGAGAGAGATTTGCAATCGTTTTATGCTTCGTTGAAACAGTTTCCGAAGTTCTTGCTTGTCTTGCAAACAGAGCCACAACAGACGTGACCAATTCCTACGGTAACGTTCCTAACGCGTACGTATAATGTCAATGCAACTTGATGACATCTTTCATACACGATGTAAAACTGAGCGGAATAATGATAACCGAACTCTCTCTCTCTCTCTCTCTCTCTCCTCTCTCTCTCTCTCTCTCTTTTTAAACTCAGATTACTAAGAAGGCCACACTTGCACGCAGAAGCACAAAGAGAAAAGGCGAAACAACAGCAGATGAAGAGAATGATTCAGGCAGACTGTGGCTCTCCGTTATGTCCATCACGTTTGTTATGATTCTTACATTTCAACCCTCTTCTCCGAAAGAATAATCGTCACATTGTAATGAATACGTTCTCATTGTAGCCATTCAATAGCGGATGTTCAGTGATAAAGGACGACCTGTGGGGGCGCCTCAGCGATTGTCTGTGATGTGTTCTGTTCTGTATGCTCCCTGCGCGCTCTCTGATGTGATGCTGTTTGATGTAATAATCATCCAGGTAAGTACATTTGTCTTATGCATACTAACATGATATTGTGTGTTTATGCATATTCTCTCTCTCTATCTCTCTTTATATATATATATAATATACTTTTATATATACATATTACTTATATATATGATAATATATACTATATATATAGATATATATATATAGAGAGAGAGAAGGGGGGGGGAGGGAAAGAGAGAGAGAGACGAGAGAGAGAGAGAGAGAAATATGCAATCATGACAGTTACACAAACACAATAATATGTTAGTATGCATAACACTAATGTACTTACTTGAATAATTATTATATCAAACAGCATCACATCAGATGCCGTGTGTTTATATATACATGATATATAACATATAAATTACATACATGCATAAACACAATGAATGAGGCAGATGAAGTTTATGGCCACCGAGCACCATCAAACCATGGACATGATCAGTAGAGTGAACAGTAACTGTTCTATCAGCCATAGGACGAGAGATGTCTAGAAGAATTCTCCTCTTTAGTTACTTACTCCACGGAAATGTCAAATGAAGGTGGCGCTAGCTTTGCGTATCTCGAAACGAGCCAATAAGCGTTGTAGTTGTCAAGGTATTATGAAAACAATTTCTTCTAAGATATCCACAGACAACTGGAAAAAATTTCTTAACGGTGAGAATTGGTAAAGGTGTAGTTAATGATAATGAATAACGGCAAATTCTTAAAGTTACCGGTAACTCCGGATTTATTTTCTCGTAGCTCTCGAGTATACTGTATGCAGCATACAACGCGGATATAGTGAGTTGTTATAGTAATGTCACATATTTCGGTTCTTTTATTCTTTCATCGAGGGAGTAAGTCAGCAGTATCAAGGGACATTCATATTCAGGACATCACTGCTTGATGTGGCAGTCTCCACTTCCCTAAGAATATCTTTCATGAACTGAAATACCTTTCAAGTTGCCTGTCTGCAACTGTCATGAGCTTAATTTGTACAGAAACTTCTCTAGTTGGTGCCTGTTAGTTTTTTTTCTCTCAGATCATCCGCTTCTTTATTGATTAGGTGCCATGGTGTCTTAATGCCTGTTACAATCAGTCCCTCACTTTTAGAATGAAAAGTTGTTGAACAATTTTTCTATTCGTGTTGTAAGTAATATCACCGAAGCCTTCCCACTGTCAGGGTCCCTCCCAACTTCCAGTCTTGCTCAAGGCTCGACAGCTTCACTGTGCACAAAACCTCGCAGTCCCGGTAAGTCGAGTCATCAGCAAACATTTGCCTTGCTTCCCACCTGGGTAGAAGGAAGGAGGGAGGCAGGGCTTGGCTCAATCATAATTACGTGTATGCTCTGACTACAGGACAATGTGCAAAGTGGAATGACCTTGCCTCTTCTGCTCGCTGGTGACCTTTAAGCTTTTTCTCTTCATAAACTGACCTTGCCTCTTCTGCTCGCTGGTGACCTTTAAGCTTTTTCTCTTTATAAACTGACCTTACCTCTTCTGCTCGCTGATGACCTCCAAGTTTTTTTCTTTTTAGAAACCAGTAGCGTGGTCCTGTCCATTCTTTCACCTGACTTATCTCTCACGTTTCTATTTATTTACAGACACAAAAAAATCAGATTGACTCTACAATTTCAGTCTGTATCTTAAAATGCATTCTCTTTCAGACTAAGCTTAATCTTTTGTCATATCTTATATCTAGGTACTCCATTATTTGAAAGACTGCCCAACAGCTGAATGGGTTTCTGGGCCACCAATGGACTCCCATCATCTCATGGAACGCTCCAGTACCCAATTTTATATTATGGATACTGAAAGCTGGTAGCTCAACAGTTTGACGAAGATAGCTCTTCCACTGCGGGAATGTCAAGTTGCCAGCATTCCAGTGTTTAGGGTGACATAGACTTTTATAAAGGTTTTACATTCACCCTTTTCCCAGCTACTGCCAGCAGTCAACCAAAATTTGAAAGTCTGCCAAACAATAAAAATATGCGTTCTTCTATTTTCTGAAATTTTAGTTTAGCTTACTGGTACAGGACCAATGTAGTTTTAGCCATGATTCTTGATTTTAAGCTTATTTATTAAAACGGTATGGTAAAATAATGAGTCGTATCTTCATTCTGAGGACCGGTCAAGTCACCTGAAGGGACCACTATCATACCAGAAATTCTCGAATTAAAATCTTGAACATAAATGCGTCTGGAAAATATTGGTCTCAATAGAAAGTAATTTGAGAAAATGTACTTCTCTATTCGTCTACAAAAGTAATTGTCTAATTGTCTCGTAATTTCTTAAAGGAATCAACTCGACAGACAATATTGTCTAACTGTGCATTGTCATTGGAAACCGAAGCTTTATATAAAAGGCCTCTCACTGTACTAGGATAAGCACCATGACACAGCGACTTTCTCAGTAAGGAGACCTCTGTAATTGCTCTCTGACGCTGACTTGTCTCGGGCGGTCTCGTTCCTGTTAGATTAGCGTGGTCTTATGCCAACGCAGCATTTTGCTCTTCTGAGCAGTCCGTCAGAATCGTGTTTGATTACGAGATTAGTTTACGAACACCTTGCAATATTACATTCACGTTCTCTCACTCTTGGAAAGGCCATGAATGACATCACTGTAGTAAGTTGCTGGTTGATCATAAACCAGCATGCGCATGCTTTAGGATACATTTACAGCTGAATGAATGAATATATAAAGATATGAATGAATGATGTTTTTAGAGGTTAATAAATGAATAAATGTGAACGCTGAACACAATCCAGAATCTCAGGTTTATTTGGTTATAGGAAAACCCATTCGACAATCTAATAAAAATTGTAAAAAGTCAGCTCAAATGTTAAGACTTTATACAGCCTGTGTTATTCAAAGAAACAAAAGCCTTTGAAGGCACCATAACCATGCAAGAGTTTTAATCGTTTCTGTTTTTAACCAAATATAAAGAAACTTTCCAAACAAAACAGCATCGAAGTTGGCGCTTCGCCTATTTTTCTTTGTATTTTAAAGAGAATGTTGCACGTTTTCACTCATGCAGGTCATTGCAACTCACCACTTCCCTTTGCGAAAATAAATCAACTATATATGATAAAGAAACGTAATGGAAATCAGCCACTGGCGGACAAATAGACGGCAGTTTAATCAGCCACGTGTATAAGCGTCATAAACACCACAGAAACGCAGTGTTTGATAACCCCTTGAAGTAGCAAAGGTCACTGAGCCACTTAACAAAGATTGTCCAAACAACCAGGCTAATGGTGAAAGTTACGCATTTATTCATATGAAATGAATAATATATTAGCTATAAAGGCAATTTACTACTGTACACATATACACACATATATGTATATACAAATATATTATATAAAATGAAGATATAAAAGAAGAAAAAGAAACTGCTATCTAGGATATTCAGATTTAAAGTTGATGGAAATTCAGAGCGAATCAAAAAAAGCAAATTACAGCACTTTAAAGAGTGATTTATTCATATCGGTTATGTTTCTGACACTACGTCATCTACTTAGTGCCCATTTATTCAGCCAATAACAGAGTTCTTGACCGCAGCACATGTGCTACTATGTCTACTATTTATAGCAACATTATTCATGTTTCTTCAGTAACCACCCACATGACAGCGGGGCAGCTCCATAAGGCACTGCATGTCAATCATGTGGGTCGCATTCTGTTACCCAAATAAGGCTCTGAACAGAAACATGACGTAGCTATAATAGCAACGGGGACTCTGTATGGAGGCTGCATCAAAATGCGAGAAATAATACATGAGAAGAACAGTTACTAATCTGTACATAAAGAGGCCTTACTTTGTGGCTTTGTGGCCACACAAATTTATCAGGACAACAGACGATAATCCTTCGACGAGAGAGAGAGAGAGAGAGAGAGAGAGAGAGAGAGAGAGAGAGAGAGCTTAGCAACCAGTTGATAGACCAAGAGAATAAAAGTGTTATTGGAGCCGCCGCTGCTTTCAGGGCAAGCGACCGCAAGATTGCAGAGCAAACAATTCATATGTGATTCTTTCTGGAATAAATCGAACAGGGAGAACATCACACGGCAATAACAGGTGGAAAAGGGCGTTAGAAAAGAATAGAGAGGAAAAGACTTACGTGAAGAAAAATAGGGAAAAGCAAATGAGAAGCGAATGAGGCAAAAAATAGGAAGGGAGGAAGAATGGATGACGAGAGAAGAAAAGGAAAGGGGAGTGAAAAAAGAAAGAAAAATGCAGGAAAAGGTAGGCATGGGATGAAATAAAGAAAAGTGACACGAAGAACAAGAGAGAAAATCAGTGAGAGAATGAGAAGGGCTGTACCGGATAGACTAGAAGGAAATAGGCAATGATAGAAGGGAAAGAATGAGACAGAATAAGAGGACAGGGAAGAAGAAACATATGGAAAGAACTGAGAACAAGAGAATAAATAAGAGAATACAACACATGCAAGGGAAGGGACAAGACATGGAAATTCTGACTCCATAAATTTTTTTATATATAAAACCCCGCATCTGGTATCAGGGGAAACAAAACGTCTACAGGACCCCCAGCCAAAACTCTAAAAGGGATTCCCCATGACATAGGGGAAAAGACAGCCTTCTCGTCTAGGGAAATCCCCACTCTGGAATATCAGCTTTCTTATCTCTCTCTCTCTCTCTCTCTCTCTCTCTCTCTCTCTCTCTCTCTCTCTCTCTCGTCTAATGCTGAAAATCTTGCTATTGACGGGGAAACAAAAACATAAATAATGTTAACGACAACAAATGATATGCATCGTTAAGGTAAAATGTCAAAACAAAAGTAAAAGCAATTCGCGAATAGAAATTCAACCCTTTTTACATACCATAAAATAAACATTAGTCGGATATATGGCACTTAATAATGAAAGATATGTAATCTCAACAAAACATCTATTAATCCCTAAGAATCCTTATAATGGAATTTGTTATTGCATTGCGAAGCCAGCTACTACAGATGAATAAGCTAAATTTGATTTCATGAATAAAAACGAAAAATTCTGAAAAATTATTAACGTAAATATAAAAGACTACATATTCCTCCGTCTGTCTGTCTGTATGTTTCTCTCCCTCCCTTCGTTCAAGAGAGCAGGAGTGGCCAAGTGTTCTTCTGCTTATGACTCAACAAGTATGAATGGTTCTCTCCAGTGATGGCTAAGGAGAGAGAGAGAGAGAGAGAGAGAGAGAGAGAGAGAGTAACACTATAGTTCTCGATGAGATATGCAAGGCATTTGGTCTATCTCCCCCGCCTACCACTACCGCAAATCCCCCCCCACCCCACCCCAATCTCCCTTTCTCTCTCTTTCTCGTGTTTCTGTCTCTTAAGGAGATGATATGAAAGAAAATAATGATGCTCCTCCTTGCTACTAGTCCTTGAGATCTAGTTGTTCGAGGCCGACTCTTCATCTCGAGAGGATAATCTAATCATATCCTAACAGGTTGGTTGGTTGGTGGTCTTTTGTTCTTTACAAGAAATATAACTTGCCGCATTTTCTTACATTATTAATCTCTCTCTCTCTCTCTCTCTCTCTCTCAGACAGACACAGCCTCATCCCCCTTCATTAAACAAATACATTGTGTTCTACATGTTAATGCAATTGTATGCGTACGCACATATACACATACATATGAAGAGATTAGTTAATGTAAGGGGGTTATGTGGAGTCAGGGACCAATACAACAAACAAACAAACAAACAGCCATATGATTCGATGGTACCACTATCACCCTCTTCACGTAGGGATATGGCAAGGAAAAATAAGACATGACATATTTATGTATATCGTCCGTGGATAAGGAAAAGATACCTGGGTTTCGAAGATGGCGTTTAAAAGTATTTTGTCTATTGTATGAGAGATCTTGCGAGCTATTTCATAAGGAGCAGAGCCGCTTACTAGCATAAGTCTATCTAGAGTTCTAAACCTATCAAGCGCTATATGATAATGCAGAGAATCATGCTGTTCGTCTGACCTTTGACTATCGATATTCAAATATTCCCCAAGTGGGAAAAAAGCAATTGGAAACATTCAATCACCCTCACTCGTTCCAGTTAACAACTTAACACAGTAACCAGAAGCTTTCAGTTGATGACAAATTCTCAGACTCCCTCGCAATATCTACTGATGATTCACTCTCCCTAAATGCTACTTGAGTTGGAGGCCGTCCTTCTGACCCACATAAGATGACGCAGTCTTCCGCACTACTTTACAAATTCCAGATTAAAGGATTTTCATTTTTCATTCATAAATAGAATTTCCATTCATTCTTAGGTGGCAAAGGAAAAAAAAAAATAAAATAAAAAATAAAAAAATAAAAAGATAAATAAAACGGGCCTCGGGTTTGTAGAGGGTTCTTGAGTATTCTTATACTTTTAACTTTAATGAATTGACTTATTTGTCGATAACGATCGTTATATTAAACGTTGCGCACCAACAGGACGTACATTTTTCCATTTCAGTGTTTTCTGCTACCGTACACAAAGTAGCAGGGAAAGGTCATGAACACTTTGAACGACTGACGTCTAATTGTAAATAAAGAAAGGTGAATGGGCAGGGAGCGTTTTGAAGTTCATGTGGGTCAAGGGCGCCGCACATTCGTACTTTTCCTAAGAGATTCACGAAACCACTCAAACACACTCAGGCAGCTGAGCCTCTTGAAGCTGCCGTGCTCGACATAGCAGCCTTCACTCGGGTCATCCTCGCGATCTACCCATAAAGTAATTGGATCGTCTCGTCCCCATCTCAAGCAAATGCGATAGTGCAAAGTGGATGGTGTGTGGATATAAATATACTACACTTAATCACTTATCCGCTATGCCATCTCATTCATCTGACAACTACATGGACAGTACGAAATTTGAAATATTTTCACGTTATGTATCATTCTGCTGAATACAATGCAGTATTTGAATAAATTAAACCATAATTTGGTCGTTGCCTGATAAATACCTAAGCCTTTATTCAAAGTGATTCCAATCTCTTTACTCTTCCACAGCAGCCCACCCAACAATGGACTCTAGGGAGCAGCATCTCACGTGACCGAAATCTGTTTACATCCAAACATGGGCTGCTTATCGAGAGACAGGGATCCAGAGTCTAATCTGGTGTCATATGATACTGATAATCGTCTCTCTCTCTCTCTCTCTCCATCCAAAACACCATGGGATAAATGGAGGATAACTGCCTTCTGGAGCTTTCCCAGCAATGGGAAAAACGGTGCATATTACATATTAAATAAAATAAAATATATATATATACATACACACACACACACACACACAAATATATATATATATAATATATATATATATATATATATATATATATATATATATACAATCCGGTTGTAGTGTCATTTTCCTCTTCTCTGCGTAAATGAACGAAGAGAAATAGACTTAAAATGTACTTACATACATTTGTCAGTTGAACAAAGTGAGATACGAAGGTTACTGATATGCATTCATTATTTTAATGGAGACTAACAAGTGGTTTGTCTGTCTGCATTTCTTTAGTGTATTTTATAAGATTTTTTAAAAATAACTGAATTGACTACTTTTCATACACTGAAAAAAAAAAATGCATTTTAACGTTATCTCTGATTCTTGGTAATCGACAATCAGATGGTTGGCTGCGCAAGACTAACTTCGATAAAATGTAACCTTAACATTCTTCACATCGTCAGCGTGACGGAACGAGCGAATATATCTATAAATATATATAACCTTGATTTTAGTTATTACTGAAAATGAGCGACTCAAGCTAATTCGTAATTGTAGTGAATCATTCGAAGTTGTGGGTCGGTAACGACGACATTATAAAATTTTCTCATTAAAAAAAAAGTAAGCAAAGTCGACTTTCTCGTGTAAAACTATTTCGGAGTAATATCATGTATTGATAATTTTAAATGTATACAAACGCATTGTGTGAATGGATATCCAACTCCCCTTCCTCGTTTCCCTTTACCACCTATGGTCTACGGGTAATAAACCCATGCTTAACAGTATGACCGTCCAGCCCGGCCGCCTCTCTGATGTCACCTTGGTTCTAACTCCTAAAGGTAAGTGCTCGTCAAGGACGTTTGTATCGGCATTGCACGATGCGATACTCGACAAGACTGCAGCTGCTCAAGTAAGTTTCTCGCAGAACCATCTACCACAGTAATGAACTTGGCTAACATGTAATCATATTCTCACTAGAAAAATTCTAACTTTGTAATACTGATCTTTTATGTAAGTGGTTTTCACTTTTTCTTTCAAAAAATCGCTGAAAATTCTTCAGTTCCGCACAACGTGTTTCCTGAATACAAACAAAGGCACGAGTAAGCTTGCTGTTGTGTTTTCAGGAAAACACAGCAGATGTCATTGCTATCTATGTCTTTTGGAAGACCTTGGCAAAGATGCTGAAGCTCGCCTTGGCTAAATTATACGCTTCAGTAAGATTTTATGGGCTGCTACAGCGCTTTCATAAACCGTTATTTGTGAAGCGAAGATCCTAGCCTATTTCCAATGCTACAAGACACTCGCTGATCTACTAGGCCTATACAGCATCATATTCTTCCAAACTTCAAATTTTACTTTCTACACTATTTTGAATATTAAAATTTGAAGGAGATCCGGTTTCGCTTGCGTTGCGCCTGTGGTACCGTTACCGGTAATCTACCACTGGACATTTTGCTTTTTACATTACCTATGTTAACATTCTTGACTTTACAACAGCCTTTTCCACCAGACTGGTTGCCTCTTCTGAGAACAGGTGGGCAACCGGCTTGCCTACTTTTTTGTTCTGTGGCGAACTGAATCAGGTACTTTTCCTTTTCCTTCACAACACGCATCTTTGTAAATGTAATCAGCACTCATTTCTCACTCTTATTACCAAGACGGTAAATTTATACAGAAGTTACGTGAAGGTTCAGAAAAACTTCAACCGACAACGCCTTCATAACTGGAAAAAAAAAAACTATGGAATCTCTTGATAAAATAGTAACAGACCACAGACATAAGAGTATATTAAAGATCTGCAAACGTATGAGGATATCCTCGTCAAGAAACTCAGATTAAATAAGCTTGATTCAAAAGCCAACTTCTGACGAAAATACTGAGATGTGGTTTTGTTATCTCTCTAATGACGAAGCAAATAATAAGCATTTATTCACATTTAAAAAAATCAGGGGAAACAAGAAGACAGGATGTAAAAAGAGATATGCAGAGGAAATCGAGCGGAAATGTGTTTAGTTAATGCATTCAACTCTCAAGCGGCCGCGAAAATGCAGTGTTGAGAAGACCAGATAAGCCAGCCAAAGAGGGGAGGTAAAGTCATCTTAAATTACAGACTATTTATAAAGTAATAAAATTCAGTCGGATATAACATTTAAAACACGTTTTAAAACAGAGTAAACACTATCACTGCACCTATATGCATTAATAGTATGCTAGAAAATTAGTGCTATATCATGAGCAACGAGGAACAAGAGTCATGTCCTGGGTTAAAAAGAATTTTATTCCATAATTATCATCATAATTCGTTGTGTTCTGACTTCTGGTAGGAAGTGTGTAGGCTGCTGTCAAATGAAAAATTCGTCTGTTTACAGCGTAGAGAGGGAATTATAGTAACCTAGTTTAACACTTGCCTTTGTGGACTTCTCCCAGAAGAATTAGGCTTCTTGCTTCGGTCAGTCCCTCCTGTAGCCAAGTGATACCAGATAGGTAAATACTACCACTTTAAAAATTTCATATTATATCTTTAATGTGTCATGAAATATAGTGAAAGGTTGACCACACAACCGTATTGTTTCAAAAGGAATAGCAGCTCCACCTCTTAAAGGATTAGACGACAAACCAGCGACAATGAATGTTGGGCGGCAACGCCTTTGTTTGGCAGCAGAGAGAAATCAGTCACAACCAAGCAGTTTGAAGATTACTGATTTACAGTAATCACACAAGTACTGATATAAGAGGGAAAGAAACTATCTTTGAAAAAAAAAATAGAACCTTGATAAGATAAACTGCCTTTCGATGTGGATGTTTCCTAGAAAGGGTAGTTAATATACTATGTAATAATTAGGATAAGAAGAGAGCAAAGAACTGTCAGCAAAATCAACAAGGAATAGTGCCGGAATACAATCAGGGTCAGATGTCTTTATAGCTGTGAAGGAAATAAGAGCCCACAGACCATATGAACAGAGACTATTGGTTAAACCAAGAGATTAGCAAGAAGCACAGGATCAGGAGTACATGATCAATAAGAGAAGAATTAGTTGAGAAATGAAAGTTGAATAGAGAAGCCTTTCCACCTGACGAGCAAAAAGACTTACCCATTAGGATTCAGGGAGGAGGATTAGCAGCTGTTGACTTCACTGGTAACGACCGATTTTTCCATTTACTGGAAAATATCAGAAAACACGATCTCCCTTTGGTACAAGAAAACTCTTTTCCTTCAAAATAAAGAAACAGTAGTTACTACTAGCAGATAGAAAAGACGCTAGAGAAGTAGCTAATGAAATTAGACATCATACTTCCCCTCTATTGACTGTTTGCCCAAAGAACAGGAGCATTCTAAACCCAGGATTAAATGGAGAGAAAGTGTTAACGTAGAATGGTTTACTTTGATAATCGACACAAACAAAAGGTACCAGAAATTAAGGTTTTAAGGCATCAGACCAACCGTACTTTCATAGGAAATTAAGAGAACAGCTCTTACAGTAGCCTATATGGAACTGCCGAAGTGCCACAGCTGATGCTGTTTGGAATAAGTTGGTGGGAGGAATGGAGTAGTGAATACAACAGATACAGAAATAATAGCGGCTGCAAGTCCCCAAAAAATAAACAAACTTTGTATGAATAGCCTTGAAGACTATAAGTACAGATACAATAATATGAAAATTTGGTCAGGGTCATCAGGAACAAATGTAGGATGCTACATAATACGTCCTCATAGAGAGGAGGGCGTCTTAAATACCTTCGCAAACCCATTGAGGAGTACGCTGAATTTCCCTTGTAGGAAACCTTATCATTTCAGTGATAATGTAGAAAAGAAGTTGACATTTTCTTTGCGAATATAGCAAAGAATTGTAAAAATAAAATAAAATAAAAGTTGATAACATTATATCAATGGAAGAAAGAATAGTTATCAGATAATTCTTTCTTCCATTACTTTTGATCTATCTTAAACACCTAACAGAGTGCTTATAACCCCAGCCATTGTTTATGTACTTCAGTGATTTCATGCACTATATATGCTTTTGTTTATTTGATAAGGTTTATTTATGCTTTTATTGCTTGCTTGGCGTTTGAATATAGTGAGGAAGAAAAAATAAAAAATAAAACAATGGGCAGACTGAATACAGTTTGGAAATCAAATAAATTGGAATTGTATAAGAAGTAAGATTATATTATGTGTTAGTTCAGCATGTGGACATGAATCATGGCAAGACATTGGAATTATATCTAAAAGATTGTCGATCTGAGAATAATGTTTTAAGAAGGATACTAGAAGCCATACTCCAGATTTAAAGTGACAAATAATACCATATGGGAAATTACCCAAGATGAGATAATGATGAAATGGAGAGGCCTTGTACATGTCCTTCACACCACCTAGGAAGAACAGTGACATCTGGCCTCCTGTGGACACCAGTGGAGTTGGAGGACCCAGACCTACTTGGATAGGAACTGTAAGAGAGGATGAAGAAGGTGGAGATTCACGGACGTGACAGTGAATTTCACAGAGGCTGTTTGTTTGCATTACTCTGCCTTAGAGGTGATGAGGGTTAAGTAGTTTCTGGTCATGTTTATGTGTTGCAAATTCCCGCTTTTGATTTTTATTTTATTTTAGTTTGCTTCTGAACATACGGACAGATCTCCAAGAACCAGAAGAATGTCGTAGCAAGCGTTATATATTATCATATTTTCTTTAAATAAAATTCTGGATTACTTGAAGGTGAGATTTTCTTTAAAATTAAAATTTTTTTTTTTTTGGCGGACGTTTCCAGACAGTAAAACAGTACATACAAAAAATGTGCAAAATTTAGAATTAATCACATGTAGTAGGAATCAAAAGCAATGTTAAATATGACAAAAATACTGTTTAAAAATCACTTTCAAGATTTGCGGTCAATAAAGCGGAAATGCTACAGCATTGGGGAAATGTTAAAAAATGTTCAATGATGACGGATTACTGTCTTAGAACAGGCAGCGTATAAGAGTGGGTACCCTAGTTTAGCATTTTACCGTTGTGAAACCCGGCACTGATAAATGCTTATGGTAGCATCCACTAGATAAAATTGAACGTGCTATAATGATGGGCGTGACTTAATTACAGATTGCAAGCAATCTCTGTTTGTTCACATAACCATCCAGCCACCAGAAATGATCCCCTCTCCGGATTTCAACACAAGGCACTTTCTAAGTGTCACGAATCTACACGAGTTTTGTTTACCATTGAATACATAACCGTTTTCTATACATTAGTAAAAAGGTTCTTCTAAGAAAACGAACTATTATAGCCTAAACTATTATAGTAATTTTTTTCACTTCCCGCCCTGAAATGAACGTATTCATAAAGGCACTCATAAAATAAAATAAGTGATGTTAGGAATATAACTCGGTTAATCGGCCTCTTTTATTTGCTTCAAGGTTCTCGTCTCTGAGAGATTATTCTTAGGTGTGTGCCGGATGACGTTATAGCATTTATAATAGGTATGGATGGTCAATTCGTAAATAAGTTTCACTACTTGATGATGAACTTGGGTGCGTGAGAGAATCTAATTTTATTGAATATCGTTGTTGCCTACTACAATATATATGATATTGCACACCATAACGTAAACGTTAGATGATGTAATGATATTAAGGTATAAAGGTGTGAATAATTGGAAATGTAGGCTATATTCGGCAATTAAGACATTATTTCTTTTTACGAACTGGATATTGGTACGACAGCAGTATCCCTGATTGCGATAGATATTGGTACGGCTGTGAATTGCGCATGCGCGAACCCCTGTTTACCGCCTCGGCATATGAGGGACAGCAAAAAAATGACGACCTAGCAACGTGAACCGTGTGTTAGTACATAAATTTTCGCTGAAAAACAAATGTTTTCAGCTTTCAACAAACTGAAGAAGGCAATACACGTCTACGAAGAGTCAAATTTCCAGAAATTGTACATACGTAGGTTACGAACGATCAATTCGTCCCTGAAAAGAGATTCCAAGATTTGAACCTTAGCTAGTAAGGTGTAGTGCGTCCAATATGGGAAACCTGCTGTTAATTTAGACCTGATTTGGATGATTACTTACTAGGCCGTTTACCAGAGGATCGACTTTGGTAGTTTTCCTTACTACCATGAATACAGCAGAGCACGATTTCTGTGTACTTCAAGTCTTCTTTGAATCTCCTCTTCGGAGCTCTTTTCAGGACCGATTCGATCGTTCGTGACCTACGGATATACAATTTCTGGAAGTTTGACTCTTCGTAGAAGTCTATTGCTTTTTTCAGCTCTTTGAAACCTGAAAACATCTGTTTTTCAGCGAAAACTGATGTATTATTACACTGTTCAGAGGAGATTCAAAGGAGATTAGAAGTACACAGATATATTCATTTAGTTTAAGCATTATTGCGATTTTTTATATTTTCATTTACCGTCAAAATGTTTTGTTGCTTTGGTGATGACAGTATGTTGCTTCACTTGGACATTTTGAATTGAACATGTTCAGCTAAACAATTCAGTTCGACTATTATTACTACTGTCGCTGAACTTCTAGTGCCGAACCTTTTTAGCTCTTGGCAACAGTGTACGGCAACTGCTGCATGATTAGCAAACTGTCGTACCTACAGCAATACGGTACCACTGACAGAATCTGACATATCCCCCACTACACTTATTTGTACGGCAGGAAGTCTGAAATTGACACAGGATATTGGTACGGCTGCCGTACCAATATCCTGTGCCTATTTTTTAATACGATCATCCCCAACTAAATATATTTCGCTGTGAAAGAACCTACTATATCTATTTTCATAATAGAAGAAAATTAATATAGTCAGAAGTAGCCAAATGCTGATTACATATTTGGGGAATATAGAAGTTATTCCCTTTTCTTTACCTTTTCCTACTATTTAACCAGGCTACTAGCTCAACGTATCAACAACAAATAACATAGCTTTAGTTTCTCTTCCTTGACATCTATGCTATTTTCTACAATGAAAACAAAAACCTTCATCATTTAGAAGGATGTACCTTCAGCAAAAGCTGGGTCGGTCGTTGAAGCTTCGTAACAAGGCAATTAATTAGCAGCAGGTGTGTGAAGGCTGGGAGGCACACCCATTCACTCGGTTAACAGTGTCCCTTTTTCTTCGACTACCTTGGGATGTAGCTTGGGTAGTTTGTGTCTTTTGAGATGGTTGCAGACTTTCCTTCATAGCCTGACGCCCTCATTCTCACAGACCACATGATCATCAAAATATCTCATGCTGCAGTGGAGATACTAAACAACACTGGAAAAAGGATGCCCTGAAAGTCTCCAGGTTTCTACAGCTGTCTATTCTCGATGGAGAATGCAACTGTACCTGAAGACCATGTATTGAACTTTATCCTCTGAATGAGTTTGCCAATCAGACTCTACTTGTAATGAAATACCCCATATTCAAAGTTGGCTTATATCAAGAAGGGCAATTTCATGCTTCCAAAGGACGTGAAGGATGTATATTTTCAGATAATCATCCATCAGCACTCTTGGAATACCTCTGATTTGTTCGCAATGTGACAATCGATCAGTTTAAGGAGCTACGGCTGCTACGCTTCAGTCTGTCAATTGCCCCACAGGTGTTCACGTGAGTGCTCATACTGATGCTGATTTGGAACCATTTTCTCGTTGACTGGTTGATCCTGGCGTCCTCTGTGACTGGGAATGTCAGAGGATAAATGGTATGGTACCTCCTGACTGCTGCTCCTAAGCTCTTGTCAACAGGTAATACTAACTATTTCAAACCCGATGTAGCATCGTTTTGCGGGAATATCTTCGAGGCTATTAAATTAACAGTTATGACATTCTAATAAAATGTTTCGCTTTGTTTCACTTTGTATGGTTTTATGTAAAGCCCTCGACAGGGATGATTCCCTCTCTGCGGGCCCTTGTACATTTTCTAAATAAGTGACTTCTTTTATTCTATAATTGTCTTTTAGTGTTTTCTCATCAGTATCGTAGCTCCTGCAGAATAGGAGAGTCTTTAGTGCCTTTTTTAAAAACTTGCTTTCTACTTGTATGGTCTTCACTTCAGGCGGTATTTTGTTGTATAGTCTTGGTGCGCAATATTCAAATGCTCTCTCACCTAACTTACAATTTGTTCTAGGTTCAAACAGCCTATATGCTTCACTTACATGTCTGATAACAATATTCATTTCAGGTCTAAAGCAACTTAAGCTGTTTCTTAGATATATTGGTTCACTATATTTTATTGCTTTAAAGAGTGTAAGAAATATTCTCTTCTTGCTTTTACTAGGAGCCAATGTAGCTCGATTTGTGGCGGGGTTATTCTGTCACGGCAACGTAATCCTTTTATTAATCTGGTGGCTTTATTTAGTACACCTTGCAGTTTTCTTAGTAGGTAGTTAGGAAGACCTTAGTATATAACATAGCAGTAGTCAAGCCTACAACACCCCACCGTAATCTATAATGTTATAGGACTTAGTCAGCTTTATATACTTGAGGAGTCTATTCTTATGATTTGAAGTTGTCTTGTTTTAGATTTAACTGGCCTTATGCCAGCACGGGCTCTTGCTCTTAGAGCAGCCTCTAAAATTTTAAGTTGTAGTCAGTGAGAACCCAAACACCTGAGCAAAGGCCAAGATAAGTCAACTTAACCCCTTCCCCTTCATCAGTTCCCTCCTTCCACCACCAAGCTCCCCCCATCCCCCTCGCGCACCCATCCTTCTATCAGCTCTTCCCACTCCCCCGTCTTCCCCCTCCAATTCTCCCACCCCTTCTCTCTCTCTCTCTAAATTGCACACAGGGAGATATGAAGTCTAACACATAGTTATTCTATAGTAATTTTGTTTAATAGTTTAAGAATAGAAATGTTGGGTGTAGTAATGAATCGATGGCTAATAGACATGACGGTTTTGTCTCGGTTGGCAGTTTTGAATACAGCATTTGAGCAATATACTATACATATTCACTGGCATGCAATCCACCGAATTTTGATATGTTCAACCATGAGAGGAAAGCTGGCTCACTGAAAATAAGCCTTAACAGGTAATTATTACCCACGAATTGGAGGGGAAAGAGGAGGGAGTGGGAGGGGGGGATGGGAGGAGCTTGTTGGTGGGGGAAGGAGGGAACTGATGAAGGGGAGGGTGTAAAGTCGACTTATTTGAGCCTTTGCTCACTGACTACAACTTAAAATCATGAGAGTAAACTACTAAAGTACTACAACAATTTGACTAACTACTATAACGTTATAAATTATACTGTCATTAATGTCCGACCAAAAGCCTTAAGGATATTCCCGAAAAACGGTGCCACATCGGGTCAAAAATGGTTAGTAGCCCCAAATCAATAGCCCATCTTCAATAAGAACACCCCGTAGAGGGTAGTGCCGTCAATGGACCTCATGCAGTGCACTATAGGCATGACTTAAGGTTCTTTGCAGCGTGCCTTCGGCCCTTAGCTGCAACCACTTTTGTTCCTTTCCCTGTACCTCACCCGTCCCGGGACCCGTCTTCATCCCGCTTTCCACCCCCTCCTGGCAATTAATTCATGGTGCAACTGCTTTGAGGTTTTCCTCCTGTTACATCTTTCAAACCTTAAACTGTCAATTTCTATTTCAGAGCTGAATGACCTCATAGGTCCCAGTGCTCGGCCTTTGGCCTAAATTCTATACTCAACTCAACTCAACCCACTAAGAACAAACCGTATGATGGAAAATACGACAGAGGAAAAGTTGCGTTACATTAAATACTGTCCGGTGTGCAAGTTCTCCTGCTACTCCTTGAAAAGACATTTACATTACGATTAGATAAAAATTTGTCTTCAACAAAACAGTTTTCTTTCTATATTTACTAATTCAAATACAGTTTTTTAAGCATTCAGTCAAATGTCAATCAATCACATGGGTATTTATGAAATTATCCTAGTGTTGTTACAGACAAATCTCACATTTATTTGGATAAAGATATATCGTTACCTAACTTTGCTACCTCTACTCCACTCATTTAAAAAACCACAGACTCAATGACCAATGAGCCGTCAACCAACACTCTATTATTAAGTAGCAAATGAGACCTAAGGACCTCTAATTCGTGCTTTGTAGTTATCTTTAATTCTATCATAATAGGGACAGAAACAACTCTCAAGGCAAGAAAAGACTTAAGACGCTCGTTTAACGACATCCGCATAAACTAACTAGTTAAACATCTTAGAAGTGAGCAGTATACACATGTTTGGTACTGTGAGATTACCCACCAGTTCAAGATCTAGATACAAGTCTAGCACTGACGCCCGTCCTGCCTCGGTGTGGTATTACATCTGCCTTTGCTACATGAACCTAGTCAGTCAGCTTAGTTTGAAATTGCACTTGGAAGCAAAATGGTTCTTGGTTTTCATTACTCAGTTTACGGTTGTAATAACTAAGAGAATAAAACCATAGGGAAAGGTATAAGTTTCTTGAGATTTCCTAAAGAAAGTGAATTTTAAAGTTCCTTTTAAAAATCCATGTGCAGATAAAAGTGTATTTGCATGGGCTGATACGCCCGTCCCGTGACCTATGGCGGACCTCACCCGCCCGTCCTGGGACCTGAGGAGGGCCTTGCCTGCCCTTCCCAGGATCTGTGGCGGGCCTTGCTCGTCCGTCCCAGGACCCTTGGTGGGACTCGCCTGCCTGTCCTGGGACATGTAGCGGGCATTGCCCACCCGTCCCGGGACACGTGGCAGGCCTCACCTGCCCATCCGGGCCTTGTCCCGTACAGGGACACAAGGCGGGCCTCGCCCACCCATCCCGGGACGCGTGACAGGCCTCACCCACCTGTCCCAGGACACGTGGCGGACCACGCCCGCTCATCCGGGCCATGTACGCCTGTCCAGGGACACGTGGCGGGCCTCGCCCACCCGTTTTGAGACATGTGACGGGCCTTGCCTGCCCATCCCTGGACCCCAGGCGAGTCTTGCCCGCCCATGTGGCAGGCCTTGCCCATCCATCCCGCGACCCAAGGCGGCCTCGCCCACCCCTCCCTGGGCACGTGGCGGGCCTCGCCCACCCGTCCCAGGACATGTGGTGGGCCTCGCCCGCCCGTCATGGGACCTGTGGCGGGCCTCGCCCGCCCGTCAAGGGACATGTGGTGGGCCTCGCCCGCCCGTCAAGGGACATGTGGTGGGCCTCGCCCGCCCGTCAAGGGCCGCCTGTCCCGGGACCTGTGGCGGCCTTGCCCACACCTCCCTAGACACATGGCAAGCCTCGCCCGCCCGTCCCGGAACAAGTGGCAGGCCTCGCCCGCCCATCCCGGGAGAGAGCAACACCTATGCTTACCCTTAGAACCAGAATATGCCACTGAATCTTTTCAGTTCTCCTGGGGTTTCATTGAATCTTCTGATTCTTCTCCTGCCACTCCACGAATCCACTGAATCCTCTCAATTCTTCTGCTTCTTTTCCTGGCACTCCATGGATCCTACTGAATCCTCTCAATTCTACTGAGGCTTCTCTGAATCCTCTGCTTCTTTTCCTGGCACTAGACGAATCCTACTGAATCCTTTCAACTTCTGGGGCTTCCCTAAATCCTCTGCTCCTTATTCTGGCACTCCACGAATCCTACTGAATCCTCTCAATTCTCCTTGGGCTTCTCTGAATCCTCTGCTCCTTCTCCTGGCCCTCCACCAATCCTACTGAATCCTTTCAACTTCTGGGGCTTCCCTAAATCCTCTGCTCCTTATTCTGGCACTCCACCAATCCTACGAATCCTCTCAATTCTCTGAACCTGGAATCCTCTCCAATCTCTCTTCTCTAATCCTCTGCTCTTCTTCACTCCTCCACGAATCCTCAACTGAATCCTCCCTCCAATCCTCTGACTTCTCCTGAATTCTCTGCTCAACTTCTCCTGGCCCTCCATCCTGGGAATCTTCTCGAATCCTCCTGGAATCCTTTCTCCTGGATCCTCCCTGCTCCTTCACCTGGAATCCACCGAAATCCTCCCGAATACCTCTCAATTCTCCTGGGGCTTCTTTCTGAATCCACTGTCTCCTATTCTCCTGGCCCATCCAACCAATGCCTACTCTGAATCCTCTCAATTCTCCAATGGGGCTTCTCTGAATTCCACTGCTTCATTCTCCTGGCCCTACCCACCAATCCGCATCTGAAATCCTCCTCAATTCTCCTGGGGCTTCTTCCTGGAATCCTCTTTGCTTTCTTCTCCTGGCCCTCCCGACCAATCCTACTGAATACCCTCAAATTCAATTCGCTGGGGCTGTTCTCTGAAATCCTCTGCTTCTTCTCCCACCCGGCCCACCCGAAATCCTACCTGTATCCTCTCAATCCTCCTGGGACTTCTCTGAATCCTCTGCTTCTTCTCCCGGCCCTCCACGAATCCTACTGAATCCTCTCAATTCTCCTGGGACTTCTCTGAATCCTCTGCTTTGCTTCATCTCCCCGGCCTCCCTCCACGAATCCTAACTGAAATCCTCTCAATAATCCTCCTGGGACTTCGTCTGAATTCCTCTGCTTCTTCTCCCGGGCCCTCCACCGAATCCTACTGAATCCTCTCAATTCTCCTGGGACTTCTCTGAATTCCTCTGCCTCCTTCTTCCCTGGCCCTCCACGGAATCCTTAACTGAATCCTCTCCAATTCTTCCTGGGACTTCTCTTGAATCCTCTGCTCTTCTCCTTGGCCCTCCACGGAATCCTACTGGAATCCTCTTTTCAATTCTTCGCTGGGAACTTCCTCTGAATCCTCTGGCTCCTTCTCCTGGCCCTCCACCGAATCCTAGACTTGAATCCTCTCAATTCTCCCTGGGACTTTTCTCTGAATCCTCGCTCCTTATCTTTTCCTGGCCCTCGCACGAATCCTACTGAATCCTTCTCAATCTCTCCTGGGACTTCCCTCCTGAATCCTCTGCTCCTTCTAAAATTTGGCCCTCCACCGAATCCTATGAGAATCCTTACTTCAATTCTCCTGGGACTTTCTCTGAATCCATCTGCTTAATTCTCCTGGCCCTCCACGAATCCATACTGTAATCCTCTTTCAATTCTCCTGGGAACTCTTCTCTGAATCCTCTGCTTCCTTCTCCTGGCACCTCACGCCACGAATCCTACTGAATCCCTCTCAATTTCCTCCTGGGACTTCTCTGGGAATCCTGCTGCCCTTCTTCTGGCCCCTCCAGAATCCTACTGTATCCTCTCCAATTCTCCTGGGGCTTTCCCTCCTAATCCTCTGCTTCTTAATCCTGGCACCTCCGAACCTAATCCTGGTATCCTCTCAATTCTCCTGGGGACTTCTTCTGAATCCTCTGCTTTCTTCTCCTGGCCCTACCACGAACTCCTACTGTAATCTCCTCAATTCCTCCTGGGACTTCTTCCTGAATCCCTCTGGCTTCCTTTCTCCTGGCCCCTCCCGAATCCTACTGAATCCTCTCAATTCTCTGGGGCTTCTCTGAATCCTCTGCTCCTTCTCCTGGCCCTCCACCAATCCTACTGAATCCTCTCAATCCTCCTGGGGCTTCTCTGAATCCTCTGCTTCTTCTCCTGGCCCTCCACCAATCCTACTGAATCCTCTCAATTCTCCTGGGGCTTCTCTGAATCCTCTGCTTCTTCTCCTGGCCCTCCACCAATCCTACTGAATCCTCTCAATTCTCCTGGGACTTCTCTGAATCTCTGCCCTTCTCCTGCCCTCCACGAATTTTACTGAATCCTCTCAATTCTCCTGGGGCTTCTCTGAATCCTCTGCTCCTTCTCCTGGCCCCTCACGAATCCTACTGAAATCCTCCAATTTCTCCTGGGACCTTCTCTGAATCCTCCTGCTCTTCTCCTGGCCCTCCCTCCCACGAATCCTACTGAATCCTCTCAATTCTTCCTGGGACTTCTCTGAAATCCTTCTGCTCCTTCTCCTGGACCTCCACGAACCTCCCGAATCCTCTCAATTCTCCTGGGGGCTTCTCTGAATCATCTGTCCTTCTCCTGGCCCCACGAACTACTGAATCCTCTCAATTCTCCTGGGGCTTCTCTGAATCCTCTGCTCTTGCCTGGCCTCCACCAATCCTACTGAAGCTCTCAATCTCCTGGGGCTTCCTCTGAATCTCCTGGGGTCTTCTCTGAATCCTCTGCTTCTTCTCCTGGCCCTCCAACCAATCCTACTGAATCCCCTCAATTTCTCCTGGGGCTTCTCTGAAATCCCTGCTTCTTCTCCTGGCCCCTTCCACCAATCCTACTGAATCCTCTCAATTCTCCTGGGGGCTTTCTCTGAATCCTCTGCTTTCTTCTCCTGGGCCGCCACCAATCCTAACTGAATCCTCTCAATTCTCCAACCTGGTGCCTTCCTCTGAATTCCTCTGCTTCCTTCTTCCCCTCCTGGCCCTCCCACCAATCCTAACCTAACCTGGACTCCTCTCAATTCCTCCTGTGGCCTTTCTCCTGAATCCCTCTGCTTTCTTCTCCTGCCCTAAACCAACCAATTCCTCCTGAATCCCTCCAAATCCCTCTCAATTCTCCTTGGGCTTTCTCTGAATCCTCTGCTTTCTTCTCCTGCCCTCCAACCAATTCTACTGAATCCTCTCTTCCTCCCTGGGACCTTCCTCCTGAATTCCTCCTGGGGCTTCTTCAAATCCTGGCCTCCACCAATCCTCCCGAATCCTCCCAATTCTCCTGGGGCTTCTCTGAACCTCTGCTCCTTCTCCTGGCCCCCAACCAATTGGGTTCCTCCCGAATTCCTCCTCAATTCCTCCTGGGGCTTCTTTCCTGGGGTCCTCCCTGCTTCCTTCTCCTGGCCCTCCAACCAACCCCGAATCCTCTCAATTCTCCTGGGGCTTCTCTGAATCCTCTGCTTTTCTCCTTGGCCCTCCACCAATCACTGAATCTCTCTCAATTCTCCGGGGTTCTCTGAACCTTGCTTTATCCTGGCCCTCCACCAATCCTACTGAAACCTCTAAATTCTCTGGGCTTCTCTGAATCGCTGCTTTTCTCCTGGCCCTCCACCAATCCTACTGAATACTCTCAATCTCTGGGGGGGACTTCTCTGAATCCTCGCTTCTTCTCCTGGCCCTCCACCAATCCTATGAATCCTCCATTCTCCTGGGGCTTCTCTGAAATCTCTCGCTTCTTCTCGCCCTCACCAATCATACTGAATCCTCTCAATCTCCGGGGAATCTGCTGAATCCTCTGCTTCTTTCTGGCCCTCACCAATTCCTCCCGATCCTTCATTCTCCTGGAGCGTCTCTGGAATCCTCTGCTCCTTCTCCGGCCTCACATCCTCCCTAATCCTCTCAATTCTCCTGGGGCTTCTTGAATCTCTGCTTCCTTCTACTGGACATCCAACCAATCTCCGAATCCTCTCAATTCTCCTGGGCTTCTCTGAATCTCTGCTCCTTCTCCGGCCTCCACCCATCCTCCGAATCTCTCAATTCTCGGGGCTTCTATGAATTCCTTGCTTCTTCTCCTGGCCCTCCACAATCACAATGAATCCCTCTCAATTCTCCGGGGCTTCTCTGAATCCTCCTGGCCCTCTCCTCCTGGCAACTCCAGGAATCCCAACCTTGAATCCTTCTCAATTTCTCCTTGGGCTTCCTTAACTGTCCTGGGAATTCCTCTGCTTCCCTCCTCCCTGCCAACTGAACCAACGAATCCCACTGGAAATCCTTCTTTCATTCTCCTTGGGCTCTTGGAATCCTCTGCTTCTTCTGGCACTCCACGAATCCTCTCATTTTCCTTTCCCTTTCAGGAATCAATAAAACTCGAAGATAACATTTTATCATATTTATTTCCGTTCAAGCTCAATTTCCTTCAAAGATGAACAAAGCAAACTTATCACAAATAAACATCAAACTTTCCATACAATAAACATTCTCCTCAAAGTTTTTCACATCTGATCTGTCTGACTGAGGCCAGCGCAGACTTGTTCGCGCCATTATTTGAAGATCGAAAGTTGCTCCTGTAGTTTACAGTTGTCCTTCTCCAGGCCTCTGTATTTTTCCTCTAGGCTCTTGAGGTCGCACACCAATTCCTCATTCGCTCCTCGTAGCTGTCGAACCTCATCTTCCAGTTAGTCGTTCCGTTCGCCTTGGACATCGGTCTTCCTCTTCAGCGACTCCAGGAGACGATTTCCTTCCTCTAGAAGGCATGTCTGCTCGTTCCTCTTTAGTTTCACTTTTCCTTCGTGAGGTCTTCCACTTCCTTCTGCAGGCGCTGGAACCTGACCTCGAGGTCTTTCCTGTCGGATTCCCCTTCCCTGTCTCGTCTTTCTGTTCCTGGATGAGCCTCGCCATCCGCGCTCCTTCTACGGTCTTTAGCTGTAGGTCTTTCTCCTTATGTCGTAGTAGTTTCTCGAGCCTCTCAACCTGGCAGTTTGCCTCTGCCAACTGCATTGTCAATTTCCTTATCCTCCCACATAGGGCATCGTTTCTCTGCCCAATTTCCTTCGCGTTGTCCTTCAGATGTCGATTTTCTTGTCATCTTGAGGCTCTTTTCTTCCAGCTGCCGTTTCTCCCTCCTCTCGTGATCGTTCTCCTTCAGAAACAACGTTTCAGCTTCGAGCGAGTGGCCCCTGTCTTGCCAGGCCTGAGGGATCTGGATCACACGAGTGTGTTCTTCCCTTCCGCCCGCCTTCTGAATCTCTTCATGGTAGTCGAGCCTCTGTTGCAGCTGAAGAATTATCCTGTCCAAGTTCACCTGCTGCTCTCTCTGGCACTGGATGGTGTCTCGCATGGCGACAATTCTCTCGTTCAGTTCCTTTTCCTTGGGCTGTTCCGCTCCATCATTAGCAGTCAGGAGGAACCTCACCAGTGAATAGGTAGCCACAGTTAACAAAATGACTATTCCTGCGTTAGACTTCTCTCCGTATTTCGAACAACATCTGGACAACAACGTCCTAACATCAGCTGAAGTGTGTTACCTGCATGCTGCAGAAGCCATACCCAGTTCATATACTCTCCTCTCTCTCGCTCTCGATTTTTCCTTGATTTTCTATATTTTACAAGAGATATTTCCATTTATCAAAATAAAGCAGGAAATAATCTGAAAGACTTAATTATGCCTTGTCTCTTGGTGTTATAAATTGCTGAAATCTCTCTCTCTCTCTTTACGAATCTTTTTTGTCTGATCTCTCTCTCTCTCTCTCTCTCTCTCTCTCTCTCTCTCTCTCTCTCTCTCTCTCTCTCTCTGCGGGATTTTTTTTGTCTTATCTATTAAAATAAATTTAGGGATTTTCCTTTATTTACCTTTTTGTCTACAAGAAAAACAATACTAACTACAGGCGGCCAATTGGAACAGGAAATAATGGCCATTTTTCTAAGCTAGGTTTTATTTTTATTGAATTTTACAAGATAACTAAAAGACACGATTCTAAAGGAATTAGCCGTGACATCAAGAGAAATAACATATATTTATATATAATAATTAACTACTCAACCATAATGATTTTCAAAAATTATGGGAAAGTTTTAAGATTTTAAATTCATATTATAGGGATACAAAGAAAAGGTAAAACGAAATTTAATCATATCAAATTCTGTCCTATATAAAACTGAAAAAAAAGATATAACGGAGTACAATTTTATTAGAACATAATCCGGTTCGTAAATTGAAGTGCAGTATAGAAACAAAGTAGACAATCCTAACAAACCCATTAATATTTAAGGCTAAATGACACTAGACTCACTATGACTGACGTCCAAAATAGGTCCAGCTTTATTAGTGACTTGATTCATGTGACGTGACGTGCCCGATGCATTCGGTGTGAACGGTTTCATTCAACGGCCCATAGAGAGCAGTGTTAAAGTGGGTTGGCGATTCATGGATTCACAGTGAGTCATGAATTAGCGTGACTCGACGCGACGCATTTAGTGTGAAAGCACCACAAGATCTAGTTAAAGACAGGAAACACTATCGGGTCCTCCTATGTTTTAAGATCTTTCCTAGAAACTGACCCCCAAGGGTTTTCGGAGGTCGTTATCTACGACTAATATTTCTTGGGGTCTCATTATCTTTATGATATTTACTGTCATTTACTTATTTATGTTTTTACGGTAATCGCCAACAGTCTTTAGACGCACTAAAAACACGCCGCTAAGGTGGATACATACCGGGTTATAACCCGTGGTGGTCATTATCTAGGAAAAAGCCATGTTTTATAATGACAAGAGAAAACTCTCGTAAAAGCAGATAACAGGGAAGTCGATTTCACTTGAATATCTTATGAAATCAACATTATAGCTCGTCATATATGACTGAGTTAAGGTAACTTCACAACACATTACCACCTCCATCGCGGACTTTCGTGTCACAGCCAACGAGAAAGGAAGCTGGGAAGAAGTGCAAGCTAGGGGCGATAGGCATTACGAAACTTCAGGAACCGCTACTGCAACGGAAACAGGAACTAAAGAGGCAAAGTTGACCTACGACGCCATTTCTACATGCACCCTATAGGGAGAAGGAGAAAGGATAGTGCTAAAGGTTACTTGCTCTATGGGCGTATCAGGGACCGGAGAAAGGAACTCGCAAGATGACTGCCAGGCAATCATTGTCTCGGAACCAACAACAACTTGCGCTCTGTTCAAGGGAGGGAGGGAGCCTGTCTCCTTTCAAAGGGGACAAATGAAACCAACTGCCTGTTATGGTGCTAATCACCGTCTTTCCCTCTCACCGTCAACATTCAGTCAGTAATTTTCAGTAATTCATTCTTAGGGATTTTCTGGTGGTTGAGGTTAAAAACAGCAGGAATTAGAAGTAACGGAGTAAATTACAATTAATGCTTAAAAACAAGAAAGTGCCAGTAGAGTTCCATTAACTATTTTTTTTCTAGCGGCAATTATCTATTTTTACGTCACTCATTATACGCAAGATGACCAAAGACATCGATTTTCTTAAGCATTACACAGGCGTTAAAACTAATTTCCTTTCCATTTCAATTAATGTCGTTTTGACATTATCATGGATCAGTTGCTTAAACACTTCACTGTCTACCGTCACTTTCCCTCCCCTGAATCAAATTAACTTTCCTTATCCAATTTAGTGTCCACTACAATTTGTTCTCAAATGGTGTCAGAAATCGGTAGCTTTTTATAGCATTAAGAAACGCTACCAAGTAAGTAGCCATTGAGCTGTCATTCCAGTCGTTAGATCAATGAGATAAAGTTAATATCTGATGACTTTTTTTTTTTCTTTTGTGGACCATCATTAGCCTTTCAGGAAACAGCAAGTGGTTCTAACAGACGTATCAAAAGTGGATCAAGACTAGAGGCAAGTAATTATAGGCCTGTGAGTCTAACATCACATATTATGAAAGTGTATGAAAGGGTAATGAAGAAAAATATTATGAAACATTTAATAAAAAATAATTTGTTTAATAAAGGACAACATGGTTTCGTACCCGGAAAAAGTACACAAACCCAACTGTTAGTCCACCGTGAGAACATATTCAAAAATATGAAAAGCGGAAATGAAACAGATGTGGTTTATTTAGACTTTGCAAAAGCTTTTGATAAAGTAGACCATAATATATTAGCGAAGAAAATTAGAAAACACAATATCGTGGATAAAGTAGGAAGATGGTTAAAAGAATTTTTACACAACAGAAAACAGATAGTTATTGCAAACGACGAGAAATCGGATGAAGTCAAGGTAATATCCGGTGTGCCGCAAGGTACGGTGTTAGCTGCAATACTGTTTGTTATTATGATTGAAGACATAGACAATAATGTGAAGGATTCGGTAGTGAGTAGTTTCGCAGATGACACAAGAATAAGTAGAGAAATTACTTGTGATGAAGATAGGAACGCTCTACAAAGAGACCTTAACAAAGTATATGATTGGGCAGAGGTAAATAGGATGGTATTTAACTCTGATAAATTTGAATCAATAAATTATGGAGACAGAGAAAGAAAGCTATATGCATATAAGGGACCTAATAATGAGACCATCACAAATAAGGAAGCAGTTAAAGACCTTGGTGTGATGATGAATAGGAAACATGTTATGCAATGATCAAATAGCAACTCTGTTGGCAAAATGTAAAGCAAAATGGGAATGTTGTTAAGGCACTTCAAAACAGAAAAGCTGAACACATGATTATGCTTTATAAAACATATGTTCGTAGTCCACTTGAATATTGCAATATGATATGGTACCCACACTATCAAAAGGATATTGCACAAATAGAGAGTGTACAAAGGTCCTTTACAGCTAGAATAGAAGAAGTTAAGGACCTAGACTACTGGGAAAGACTACAATTCTTAAAATTATATAGTCTAGAAAGGAGAAGAGAACGCTACATGATAATTCAGGCATGGAAACAGATAGAAGGAATAGCAGAAAATATCATGGAACTAAAAATATCAGAAAGAGCAAGCAGAGGTAGATTAATAGTGCCCAAAATATAACCAGGAAAAATAAGGAAAGCACCACAGGACATTAATCCACTACGCACCAGCATCGATAATGCAGCGTCTATTCAATGCGTTGCCAGCTCATCTGAGGAATATATCAGGAGTGAGCGTAGATGTGTTTAAGAATAAGCTCGACAAATATCTAAACTGCATCCCAGACCATCCAAGATTGGAAGATGCAAAATATACCGGAAGATGTACTAGCAACTCTCTGGTAGACATTAGAGGTGCCTCACACTGAGGGACCTGGGGCAACCCGAACAAGATGTAAGGTCTGTAAGGTAAGGTAAGGTCCTATCGAGATTCCGCATCTGGTTCTGGGGATCGTGTGGAGTCGCTTATTCTCTTTTGTGTTTTCGATATTCATTTTGTAAGGCCCATATTCAACCATCGCACTGATGCTTATCAAGGCTACTGAACCATGGAAAACGGTAAGATTTGGGTTGTTGGAGCTCCTATTAATAAGCGTTCGATTTTTTTTTTTTTTTTTTTTAAGGAAATTCTGCTACATGGACGAGCGCCTAGATATGCTGAGCTACTTTCATGCTTTTATCAGGACAAACAGATATATAAGGTGATGTGCAGATACAATAGATTTCTTACAGTTTCAAAGAAAGTAAAACTTATTCCCCTTTATTTTGATTCGCTCTGTTAACCCATTTAACGGAAATGGGTCAGGTATCATAGTATCACTAATCTTTGAAACCGCTGACATTACTGAAAATGAGCAAATAAGTTCCACACATGTAGCTACTTATGAATTTCTTCAAATATAAAGAGAAGTTTTATTTTTCAGCGGTATTATCTTTGTCTGCAAACCTGGATTTGACTTTGTTCTCTCTCTCGCTTTCTGTGCGTGTGTGTGTGTATGCAAGAAAGAGAAAAATAAGTCACATCTTATCAATAATAAAAGTGACTTTTATAAAGTAACACTAAAATATAGGAACATAAACTTCATCATTTCTTTATTAACCACATAGACCTAAGTTGGAATAGTTAGTCTCCTAAGGTTAGACTTAGTTGGAATATCTTTTAAAGTGATACCTATCCAACTCTTTTCTTTATAATCTGCGATATGATAATAACAATTCGACGATGTAAGCTATGAATTAAAATTCTAACAGTATCGGTCTAGAGAAAGGCTTCAGAAAGCAACATTCTACGAATAAGGCATTTATCTCTCCATTAATAGCTCTACTTGCTATTTAATTATCTACTATAAACAATTTAAGGTAATGACGGTATAGAGGAACCTCACGTTCGTAAGCTATTCCGTCTAAACTAAAACACGTGGTCATCTGACCTTTTCTCAGAGTGACTTGCTACTCGGCAACAGGTTTTCCGCTACGCAGATACTTTCGGCGCCAAATCCAGACGCATTCTTTAGGGTGAGGTCATTGCGGATTATCTCATTCGATCGTTGGTGCATGAAAAGAGGCATACATACAGTTAAGTAGCAGAAGCCCACACCTGTTCATTCCTAATTGAACAGTTATTTTCTTCGCCTTCGTAACTAAACGCAGCCGATTTTAAGGAACTGTGGATTCTGGCAGTACACAGGATAAACAAAAAGTTTTAGTCGAGTTCAATCCGATAAGATGGAGCGACATGGTTCGCAGACCAGTTTAACGAATATGATTTCCCGCTCAATGGGATACTGTGATGTGGGGACGTGATAAATTATTTTGCAGTGTTAGCTTAACCAGTCTCCGTTCTAGAAGGGGACATGAACTAAAATCCTACAATGTACTCAAATTTTCTGTTATTCCTATACTGTGCATCTCTAGTATGCCAAAATAAATCATTCCTTTAATTTGCTTCAAAACTGTATGATAGTAATGTCATTAGCAGAGAGCCTTCACAAGAACGGGACATTTCCGTGGATAAGTATAATCTGCAATGATCTAAAGTTAGTACATCAGAAATAATTTGGAAAGATCATTTTTATCATTAAGTTTATAATATATCACTCAAACGCCATTACTTCACTAAAATTATTGATATTTGCCAAGGTGCACCCGTAATTGAAAAAGCAGAATTCCGCAAGACCGGTACGGAAAGTAGACCAAAACGGTAAAAAAAAAAGAATTAAAGAATAATCTGTGTAAAAGAAGTAACAAAGAAAAATAAATAAATAACATAAAGCAATTAAAATGAGAATTGAGACTCATCTGAGTTTGCTTAACAGCAAAGGTCTGAGCTTCCCAGTTCTAACGATTCACCTACCCAAGTATTATGAGAGATCATTCGGTAATAATTCAGTTGCAGCTGGTACAAATCCAGAAAACTGTGTGACACTGAACAGCACGAAAGGAAACGCAAAACTGTTAAAATCAAATACATATCCAGTATCTTATGGTATATCTGGGAACATCTGGAATTAAACATGATTCGGATTATGAAAATATGCTAAAGTATGCACAACCGGCTAATCGGACGATGGGGCCAGGGAACTGGAATCCTATCTTTTTTATGACCTATCAGTTCCACGTTGTACATACATAGTGGATATATCTTTCTGAAGATGACGTGAGTAATGTATGCCGTTTTTCCCCTTTTTATCAGACGTCTTATATCCAATATAGAGCGCTGATAAGGAAATCATTAATGTAATTACGATATTTTCCCATGATTTAAAATCTGCGACAAAAGTGTTCAAGCCAGAGTCTAATCACGCATCAGACTTACTGGGCAAGTACCTATTTTGGTCATTCCCATGTCCTTTATTCAGGAGCTTTAAGAACTTGGTGTAAAAGCAACACTGGGGTCACAATAAGGAGAGAGAGAGAGAGAGAGTGAGAGAGAGAGAGAGAGAGAGAGAGAGAAACAAACATAGTTACGAGTACTGTCTTGAACTTCAAATCAGTGTGCAAACGCTGAGCTGAATGAGCAGTGGAGAGTTTCCTAGAAAGTAAACTTACAGACTCTTGCGCAATTCTAAATTCTTTTTAAAACAGACCATAGACGGAAGTGTGTGCTGCAGACGTAACCTGAATAATAATCTTCCCAGATAGAGAGAGAGAGAGAGAGAGAGAGAGAGAGAGAGAGAGAGAGAGAGAGAGAGTTGAAAGTGGGGCGGAGGAGGTCGAAGACACGTTTACTCTCCATAGAGGTTTATCTTTGAAAAAAAACGAGGCGCGCAAGAGGAAGTGATGCGCCCAGTCAGTGTACCTTTGGATAAACAGGAAGGACAACTGACGCGGAGGCAGCCTGCAGAAGGAAATGATACCCTACAAGGTGCTTCTAACAGCAACATCTATTCGTATCTTCGAAATTACTGTATCAAATGAAAAGGACTTCCTATCTAAAGTTTCTTGAAGTGAGGTGAGGGGAACAAACTATCATGAGTTCTCAAAGTTCTGACTATCTTACGCTTCCAAAATTATTTCATATACAAAGCAAATCAAGGTAATTACAAATGTGGATACGGTAAATACACCGACAAGCTCTTATCATTTTCAAAGTATCTAGCTATTCTTCATTATGCTGATTACTTCCAATGGAATATTATGAAAATGAGGGAAAATGGCATTTATAATCATTCATATACTCCCGGGCACTCAATCACGCGTTATTATACCAGAAACTAAAATACCTACAAAGGCTGGAAGTAAAAAGGGCATTTGCGAGATTTGGTCATCGCATATAGCAGGAATTCTTCATTAACACTACATGTGATCATGGCGTCAAAAATGGCGGCAATATTGAAAGGAACACCACAGTATATCAGGAACATATTTATGAAAAAATTAGGTACCGTAATTGATGCGTTTGGTTTGCTCTCTTCCCACAAAGGAAAACATTTACCGACAGAATAACTCGAATTATTTTAAATGTACCAAACCAACAAAAAGCTGCAGTAAATCTTGTTTTGCTGCACTGACGAAGTTCATCAAAGCCTTGAATAATGCAGAAAATTATATATCTATATTACTTATAATTTGGTAACCTCACTTTGACAGCAGTGTAAAATATTTTGTTTCCATTTTGGATAACTTTTAAAGCGTCGTTTTGACATGACTTTCATTATTTGAGCTTGTTTGTGGATGGAGATGTTGCCTAGGCAGATGTGCCAAATGCCTCACTGTGAGAGTTGTTGGTTTGATGGCAAAACTGCCTACAGATCAGGAACAGGGATGCTTGGCGGAGCCCGGCACTTCATTCCAGATAAGTCAGAACCTCAAGATATTTTCAATCTGTGTAGTGCGTTTATCATCTCTCTTGTATACCAACTGTTTTTGCCACTTTCCACTGTTAAGAGGAAGGACTGCCTTGTGAACACCACCAGGCTATCTCTTTACTTTTATTATTTTGTAGAAACGAGCTATTTTTTTTATCTGTGCTGTCTCTCTCCTGCCAAGCTTAAGAATTTACTTCTCGCTTATGTTTTTCCATGCTACTTTCATTTTTCATGTCAACAGTTATTTCCTGGGTTAGGCTCCATTCCTTTTATGTCCCTCTCTTTTCAATCGATCTGGGTTCGCAAATGCTCCTAGGTTGCACGTCTTGTCGGTCTAACTAAACATTATAAAGGGAAAATATGTTAATGATTAATACATAAACTATAAAAATATCGAGGGATGACTTGAAACGAAATGCTAATTAATGACGTTAGTGACGAATGTACAAATAGAAAAAGGAAGAAATAATGGAACGCTAAAACGTCAACAACGAGAGGCTGAGTAGTAAAACTCCAGCAGAGCCGTAAATTGAAATGAAGAATAAATCACCTTAGAAGTGCCAAGCACTCGAGTTTATTTACTTGTTTAGCAAATAAGGATCAGATATCCAAGAATCATCAAACAACTCGCTTTAATTTAGGAGAGTGGAAGTCATTACAGAACAATAAAGATAATGACTTAACCATCTCATTCCCACAGAAACCTCCGAGTTGATACAAAAAATTCCTTGTTAGGGGGCCATAAAAGACAATGAAAAAAATGACATAGGCGGCTAATCTCATTTCGGTGCGCGGACAACATAAAATTCTTGTTTCACAAACCAATAAATTGTTTAGTGTGACCACGAGATAACGAGAAGCGACCTAGTGGTCATGCATGGTACTCGCCTCAGAATCAGAGGGGCCAGGGTTCGATTCCCAGGCGGGTTGATACGCTGTAGGCCTGGTTACTACTCCCAATGTGCATCTGTCGACCTACGCAATGCATTATAGAGTGTCTCATAACGCGCATAGATTTAGGAAAACAACTGACTTATAATAAAGAAAACATCTTAATTAATTCTGGCATCAATGAACGCTAATGTTTCCATAGTCTTCAATCTTCTAGAAGACAGTAGCGCAACATCCCTGGATATTTATCATTCCGATAAAATTCGTCGAAACTGTGATTCCTTTTTCTCAAAAAAGGTAACTGTGATTTAAGACTAATGGACGAGACATCTGACTGGCCAGCTTCAAAGAAATTCTGCTAAATCGGGAACTTCTGATTATAGGGTTATATTTACAAACTGACTTTTTTGTTTTCACGTTGGTCCATTTGAAGGTTTCTGCAAAACTTTGCGGATGAATTTTGAATGAAAATTCCAAGGCGAGGCAGACTCGATCGATTCAAAGAGAATTTGACACTGAATATCCTGCAAAGGAGCGAAATCCGCAGGTAGATTTTCTTGGAATCGTTCGGAACTTTGAAAATAGCGAATAGCAACATTTGTTACATGGGATAAAAACTAAGATCTTGGGCTGGAATCCTAAAGGAAAAAAAAAAAGAATGACCAGGCCGGGTGTATATTTCATTTATGTCGGCTCTGCCAACGCGGAATCAGAGGAATTTATTTCTGGTGATAGAAATTCATTTCTCGATATAATGTGGTTCGGATCCCACAATAAACTGTAGGTCCCGTTGTTAGGTAACCAATTGGTTCCTAGCCACGTAAAAATATCTCATCCTTCGGGCCAGCCCTAGGAGAGCTGTTCATCAGCTCAGTGGTCTGGTTAAACTAAGATATACTACTTAACTTTAACCTTACCACAGTATTCTTCTAGGGAAGGAAATGAATTGCATGACTACTAAGAAAAGTATCGAGGGCAGTAAATAAGGCGGTAAAATCTTGCAAATCACCGGTTATGAACTACATTGGTAGTTCAGTATTGCTCGTGTTTATAACCAGCGTGCGAGTCGCTCAGAAAATGTAATAAGCATTAAAACCTCCAGTAAAAACGACTTCGTGAGAAAATATTAACTATATTGATAAATTCAACAGTGATAGGACTAATTATCCTCGTTTCAGGATTCACCTACAGTGAATCTGTAAAAGTAAAAGTAAAAGGGCTCTAAAATGATTTACGGAAAAAATTGAGAAAATATTTTTGAAAGCAATATAAGGTGAAAGAGGGTCTGTGCCTGTGTGTACGGAGAGAGAGAGAGAGAGAGAGAGAGAGAGAGAGAGAGAGAGAGAGAGAGAGAGAGAGAGAGAGAGAGGAGGGGTTTAATTTGATACAGTTACTCCGGGCCCGCTCAAAGATGGAAAAAGAGGAGGTACAGGTAATTGTCTACGGTGAATGTAGAGCGAAAGGGAAGAGTCGCTTGCTCCCTGATAAGTTGAGTAGCACCACCATTTCGCCCGAAGACAAATTCTCCAGACGAGAACTGGCCCAAATAACTATATATGGGGCATGGAGAAGGCACAAAATCCTATGGGTAGTCGTTTCCTGCGCATCAAAGGCGTTCAAGTTGCGTATTACCATAAGATGGGCACTGACGGCAGGTGATTTAACAATGAACTGACCTCTACAGCGATCATATTCTACAAGGTTATAGAGCACCAGCCTCAATAGCGTAAATCTTGACGCAAACAGCATCGACTCACGGGTTATTTCGCATCATAATCAGCAATCATAAAACCACTGATCATCGCCTCTGAATAGCATCTACTACAAATGCCCGAAATGACATTGCACTAATAATCTTTCGTCATCGTATACTTCGATTTCGGACAGATGGGAGGTGGTACCAGTAAAGATGGATAGACGGCTTCAAGTAAAATGAGATACGTAATACAAATAAGAAAATAACTAAATTGGTAGCCTACTATTTCTATGGTCTACATGGCGAACGAAAAACTATACGACACTGTATAAACTATATATGGAGACGAGCACTCTGCATCTTCTAAAAATTGTGACCAATATGTCCTAGAAAGAAGGGCACGTGAACATCTAAATTTCAAGACCAATGAGAGGGTAAACTCCAGGAGTTACCTTTTCTTCAATAAAAAAAAAGAAAAAACCAGACCATTAAGTGAATGAACTCCTAGCCTTATAACTGAAGATTCCCAGCCCAAAAGGTGAGTTAGACTCAAATACAAAAAGTAAATTAAGTGGAGATAATGTGAAAATCCAGCACCAACGAAGCATTAAACAAGTTTTTCAATCGTTTGACCGATTAAATGAATACCTGAAAGTGTTCGCTCTCAGCCAATAATTCAATGAGAATTACACTATTTATGTCCAACATCTTCAGACAGACCCTCAGTTAGCTCCTTATCCAAACTGACCTTTAGAAGGAAAAAGTGTAACCAATCCCCCTGCCTGGTTAGTGAGAACAGAGAACCAACAAAAAACAGCCTATTCTGCATACTATCTCTCTGTCACTGAAGAGACAGATTACGCAAAAAGGTTTCACATACATCTACCAAATCAAAAGGTTTACAGACCATCAAGAAACCTTCTAAAATCGACACGGAACAATAACCAAAGCCGTCACTTACATAGAAAGAAATGACAACATTAGTCTTTAGGAACCCTAACACCAATGGTTCCAAATAATTCAAAATTCACTTCCATCATCCAGTAACATGTCAAGGGCTAAGAGCAAAATGAGAAGAATTAAAGGCTATGGTTGATTATATATAGTTCTCCCATCTGCACTGCATTGCAGGAAATAGTTCTAGGAAATTCATATAATCCATGGACCATCCCCAAAGCAATACTCATTTATCAATCATAATTTAAACCAGATAGAGGAAATCATGACGAGGCATTTCTCACTGTCCGCAATGATTTCTCATGTGTCCCTTATTGTTTTCAACCTCTTCTACAAGCAGTAGCAGTTCAAATTTATTTTGAGAGAACGTCCACAATTTTGGGATAAATTTGTGAAAGCAAATCATTCATTTGTCTTTATAAAAGCATTTGCATTTCCAAATTTCCTAGATTTATATGCCTTCTATGTGGTTGATAATTAAACTGGCTTTAAGCTTGCATGGACTCTTGCCACTGGAGCAGTCCTTCATTATTTCCATAAATGTCATAAAAAACAATGCTAGGAACATAATACCGATAAAGAAAACAAATTAACTGGACTTCGATTGCTAAAAAACGGACGCCAGGTAACCAACACCGATGGACAAATGAAGGCAGCCAAACACAGGAATTTCTTAAGGTAAATAAAACCGCTACAGATGAAAACAACGGAGATGCTGAAATCAAACGATAATGAAAAATCAAGCTGATAAATGTTATTGTCCTCAGGAGAAATTGTATCTTGAAAAGGAAATAGAAAATACAACTCGTCAATTCGCCGTTCCATTAGCCACCCTTTATCTACAGATACAGGTATTTTTCTAACAATATATATATGTATATATATATATATATGGTGTTGTGTTATGTATGTATATATATATATATATATATATATATATATATATATATGTGTGTGTGTGTGTGTGTGTGTGTGTTGGTGTGTATGTATGTATGTATGTATATATATATATATATATATATATATATATATATATATATATATATATATATATATGTGTGTGTGTGTGTGTGTGTGTGTGTATAAATAAATTTTTCTGTTAAAACAGGATACGTCTCAAGTATAAAAGGCCTATTAAAACACTGTTTTAAAGACTTCCACCCTTATCAAGCTTGATAAGGGTGGAAGTAAGTCCACCGAAATGTGGTCCTTAGCTTTAAAACTGTTTTAATGGGCGTTTTATACTTGAGAGAGAGATATATATATATATAATATATATATATATATATATATATATATATGATGTATATATATATATATATATATGTATATGATGTATATATATATATATACATATATATATATATATATATATATATATATATATATATATATATATATACGATGACGATGATTTTTCGCTACATCAGAGGAATGTATGTATCCTGCCATGCTGGGGGAAGCGGGCCTGGAGAGGCCCCAAGAACGCTGAGGATAAGCCCCCAAAGCCGCAAGGCTCGCCAGTCTTTGGGCAGCCTTGAAGGGAAGGGTCCGATCCAGAGGCTGCTTCTTCAGAGGAAGGCTGGTATCTTGCCAGGCTGCTGAAGTGGTCCTGACGAAGGGCCAAGAACTTCAAGGATGAGGCCCAAACCCCGAAGGCTCGCCAGTCTCTTGAGGGAAGCCTTGAAGGGAAGGGTCCGATCCAAAGGCTGCTTCCTCAGAGGAAGGCTGGTATCCTGCCAGGCTGGGGAAGCAGGCATTGAGAGGGCCCAAGAACTTCACTGATGAGGCCCAAAAGCCCCCAAGCATTTTTAAAATTTTGCATTGTACTCTACATCACTTAGTTTGTATCAAAATTCTCCAATGCCAAGAATTCATTCAGTGGAAAGTGTATTTCGTATTATTGCCACCAGTCTCTGTGTAGCACTTTGCTCTGGTTCAGTTCCCCAACCTCAAGAACTTGAGAAATTGTCTCTTCTCAGAGTTCAATGATGAAGATGGTAATTATCTTCTTTCCTGGCATCTCGAAGAGAATGTTTTGTAGTTCTTGGGGGAAGCTGGTTGTCTTGAAGATTTATAAAGTATCTTCAATTTATTCTTACCATTTCATCAATTTCTTCGAAGTTTTTTGTTTTTTATGCCACTGACGCCGCATTATTATTAGGTATTCTAACGTTGATTTGTTTGAGGTTAATGAAACACCCGAAGAGAACTCCTTAAGACGAAGGACCCAGTTCACAATTGGCAGGCGCCCTCCTGCCCGGCGCAGCATGGCGCACGCCTCTCGCTAGTATATACTATATAATATATATTTCTGTGTATGAGAGAGAGAGAGAGAGAGAGAGAGAGAGAGAGAGAGAGAGAGAGAGAGAGAGAGAAATCAAGGCTTGATAACCCGAAAAAAGATAGTAATTACTCGTTATAGTAGAGTAACAATTCCAAAACCATTGTAAAAACTTCGTCGTTTTTTCCGTCTCTCTATTACCAGTGATAGCTCTACACAAATGAGATTACTTTGGGGGTAAAATTAGGAAAATGACGTTCAAATATGACAAAACATATTATATATTATTTGCATACATACATTCCTGTCAATGAAATACCTAGAAGAGAGAAAATTTGTACTTACCAGGTTGGTTCTACTATGGGTACCACTACATCATCGTAGAGGTTGTGTTCTATATAAAAATGACAACATAGAACCACATAAAGGTCAATCAAGAGAACGGCCCTAAAGAAGGAAAGTTGGTGGGAATATTAACATTCTAACCTTGTAGAACTCCAATTATTACTGAAACCTGCAACAAACTTCAGCAGACAGCTCGCGGTAATAGACCCTAATAAGGCCCTGAAGCCTTAAATTATGTTTTCATTGGTCAGAAATGAACATCAATTACCTCCCGCTGAATATATTCTTTTCTTCTCTCAGCGAAAGTCCGAAAGTGTCATTATTGAAATTTATGTCGTATACAGCTGTAACTTAGTAACGCAACTTTTTTGTTGCCCTATACCTCCGCCTCGCGCCTCCACATAAGGTGGCAGTTGAAATAAAAAAAATAACAAAACTGGTCTTGGGCATCAGCTGAACTACACAACCCGATTTGAAAAGATTGAGAATCCTGTGGTATTCTGGAAGAGGGCTGCTAACCTAGCAACTAAATAATTAATGGGACCAGCAGTGATAGACATTAATCTTACCTGTCTCTCTCTCTCTCTCTCTCTCTCTCTCTCTCTCTCTCACAACTATTATAACCGAGTGGACCCGTATATACAGATGTTTTTGCTCCAGAATCCACTATATCTCCTAACCAAAAGTCCATACCGTGAAGTATATAGTCGGCAGTTGATTGTTGTGGGTAGCTGATGGTATGGTGAGAGAGAGAGAGAGAGAGAGAGAGAGAGAGAGAGAGAGAGAGAGAGATTATATCATAATTGTGGACAGGAGGACCTCGACGAAGAAACTCTCCACCTATCGGATGGAAACCATGAGATATCATAGGATGCCACACACAGACACATGTGTGTATGCATATATATATATATATATATAATATATATATAGTATATATATATATATATTTATATATAGATATATATGTATATATATAATAATATATATATATATATACATATATATATATACAATTGTAGCTATAGTTTTTCAAGCATACTTTTTCTATAAATTCATTTGTAAGAAACACGTCCACTTAATATACAAAAGCTTTATTTACTCGAAAACTACAAAGTGGTATCTTTTCTAGTCTTCGACTGAATAAAAGTTATCAATCTCATACATACACACCTAGAGAGAGAGAGAGAATTAAAAGTCACAGTGCGATAGACAGGATCCTGTCTGCAACCATATTGAGTTTAAGACGCACCCTCGACAAGTAAGAAACCGGAAACAGAGAGAGAGAGAGAGAGAGAGAGAGAGAGAGAGAGAGAGAGAGAGAGAGAAAGTCAAAAGAATAACAAAAGTCATTCGAATCGGAGGCATGAGGAAATGAGTTTTACTTCCGAAATCAAAGTTGTCTGAAGCTAGTTGCACTGGTTCCCACACCTCAAGGATGACGAAAAACGTCTGTTGCTGGCAACATTTAGACACAGCTCCAGATGACGAGTTCACCGGTGTTCTTCGAGGGATAAAGATCCAAGACATCGGTTCCAACCCAAACAATGTTACTTAAAGAAGAAAAAAAAAAAAAAAAAAACTATCGCGAGGTCCAGTTTTTGTAGCTGGGTGAAGGTGCGTTCATAATTCATCCAGCAGGTAAGGTGGTAAACTAGATGACCTGATTCTCTTGCAAAAAGGACATCTACCTTCTATCTACCTTTTCCCCGTTCCCTTCTCGTCATTAGTATCTTCTCTCTCTCTCTCTTCTCTCTCCTCTTTAATTAGGAATTATGGACAACGCGACTTTTCTAAAGGTCGCAGGTGCCCTTCTCTTTGCTCTGGTCTATTGGCCTTCAGGCGCAACCCATTGACGTCCTTATGAATTCAATCCCCAAGAAAGGCAGAGCTTTTAGATCTCTCTGGGCCTCCATCAATTAAAATAATCCCACCCCTTTTTTTTACTTAGACTTGTACATTTTTTCATTTAGAGACCGATTTTTGAAAGGAAAGGATTAAAGACATAAAAGTCAAATTCCTACATTCGAAAAGATGCAACAGAGATGCAGAAGGAAGAAGAGAAGTAACGCTAAATCATTTAAGTAGAGCAAAAACGTGATGAGATCCAAATTTCAGGCTACGTCATTCTCACCGCATCATGTGTGGAAACATGCTGTCTCATGTTGTTATGAGAGCACCTAGGGGAAGGAGGAGGAGGAGGAGGAGAGTCATAATTAACACCTGTCCATTAAAATAAGCCATGTAATGTTTTTTCAAAAAGAGGAAACTGAAGCGATTTTAAAGGGAAGATAAGGAGGCTCTAAAGTAATGAAGGCTCAGTCACTGGTTAGCTGGACAGCCTCTAAATCTTTTTCACAGAGAGAGAGAGAGAGAGAGAGAGAGAGAGAGAGAGAGAGAGAGAGAGAGAGAGTATGAATAAAGAAAACTACAGCATAATATTTCGAACTTGGAATAATGAAGCCTATATGACGTTAACTATCTGCGACAAGGTTACGCAAAGGGAAAGGAACACTGATTTATTATGAGGCAAAACCAGCGCTTTGATGATAAGATAGATTTCGGGCATGGCTGAACCAATCTGGATACTCAGAATGTCGAAATGAAATATATGGTCATAAACTTCATGATTATAAAATGAAGTTGGATCAGATCGCACAAAAGTATACGAATAGACAGAACTTAAGTCCAGAGGGCACTGAACTTTGTTCGGGTTTAATCTTCCTTTGAAAAGTTCTTAAAATCAAATCTATAGAGTAAGAGAAACTAGGAAGGTTCTTCATTGCATAAACCCTCAAAATAAGAGGATAATGTGAAAGAGATTTTGGGAATACAACAAAGCGATAATATTTGTTTGTTTAGTGCTTTTACGTTGCATGGAACCAAGGGTTATTTAGCAACGGGACCAACGGCTGTACGTGACTTCCGAACCACGTCGAGAGTGAACTTCTATCACCAGAAATACACATATCTCATACCTCAATGGAATGCCCCAGAATCGAACTCGCGGCCGCCGAGGTGGCAGGCCAAGACCATACCGATCACGCCACTGAGGCGCTACAAAGCGATAATAGGACGGATATATGGAATTTCCGAACATAGCCCATTCGACAGTAAGAAGGCTGAGGTAGAGTAGTGAGATATGCGTTAGTTTACAAGGAGCTCAAGGAAGCAGGTCTAGTTAGATAGTTGTAAGCGAGTTGGAAGGTAAACCTTAGTACCCCAAGTGGTGGTGAATCTCATCATTTTTTATGCCCCTAACTACAGGGCTCACATATTTACAGTGTGGAAAGGGAATTTAGGTATGAGGAAGCTGATCTTGCAGATCAGTGGTAGGAACATTATCTGAAGAATACACAGGTGTCTGGTTCTGCACCCATGCCAAATTCGAGAAGAATAATGCTGACTGCATCCATTAATAACAAAATAACTGAATTTTTAGGCCTGAGGAATGTAATTCGTCCTGAAATCTACGAGTTTCCGGATATGATGTGGCTGCAGTAGTGAATCCAACGCTATGCACAAATCAATAGTTTTTAACCTCTCTTGCAAAGATTAGAAATAATACTGAAAAGGAGGAGTCAAAGCGGCCTTAAACAAAATGCTTTATTTCCGAAGTTATTCTAATATATAAAAACAGCAAGAGAGAGAGAGAGAGAGTATTTGAATTTTGCTTAATATATTACCATATCATGTTTTCTAGTGAAATATAATAATCATGACTAAATTGCCAAAACCCACACAGCATTGAGAGGCATTCATAACATATTGGCGATGAAGGATATGAAGAAGAACAAAGAACTTGCTCATTGGAAAAATAGGTTCACCGTGAACGTCAACATTAGAAACAAATCCAGTACTACTGGCTTTCAACACCTGAAGTCAAAACGAAACTCACTTGCATGAACTTGACAAAGTAAAGTAGTTGACTCATTTAGCAGCTACACCGATATCGCATAGGATACAAATGAGGAATGGCTATTGTCCACATCAACAACAACTCAGACGGGATCTATACTTGTTTTTTTTTCCATCTGTCCACCCGCCTGTGGTGTTTGCGTATGGTAACACTGCGTCCCGAGCTTTAGATAGTTACATTCAGCTTACATTCAACAATAATAACAATATCCTATTTCGAATATTAACGGTTTAATTCGCATACAGTAAATTATTAAAACACTTTTCAGTTGCAAATGTACACCCAGATATCCTTTTATTTACCTAAAACTTACACATAGCGAACCTATCTAAAGCCAGGGATGCAGTGTTACCATGCGCAAACACCACAGGCGGGTGGACAGATGGAAAAAAACAGAGAATAGTTGTCAGGTTATGTTCTCGTCCTTTGTCAGAGGCCTGGCGGGTGCTTTCTGGTGCCGAGCAAAAAAAGTGCTTACTTTTTGTCATCAGTCGATGTATGGTTGTAAGTATACAATAAGTTCGTTTCTGTATGACACGTTTAATTTTTCTTCTTATTTTGCTAATGGTTGACAAAGACTTGAATATAAAAATTAAAAAACACATTTCTACATACAGTATTGTTCTAACCGGTTAAAGCTAACATAAAATAGGCCAAGGTCTTTATTTCAAAGCACAGACGAGGGTCAGGAAAAGGCGCTTTAAAATATCGACGAAAATGAAAGTGATCTCTCCCGAGTACAAAACGGAGGAACTGGATTCCTGGCTCCTGAGCTCGAGAGTCCCACTTGTATTAATGAGCCGCGATGCAATCCGAAGCCGCTGGGTCCAGTCGTTGATCCCAAAAGCGAGTTTTTTTTCTTCCTTTTTTTTTGGCCCTCGCTTTTCTATTAGGCAATGGGTTTCTCTTCGCAGTATTTGTGAGGTGAACTGATTGCAATGTCACACGATCTGTTGAGGTTCTTGCCTATAAACGCATCAAGTAAAACTCGTATTCGCTAGGTGACTTGCATACTGACAATGCCCTGAAAACCTGTGAGGAAAATGTTCAAGCAGGCGGAAGTAAAAAGTTAAATCTAGTTTGAAGTTGATTACTAAAATTCTCGGCTTTTAACATGAGGGAAAATCTTTCGCGCGTGATAGTTCATCCTCGGAAAGAAAGTAAGAAAAAAAGTAAATATAAAATATCCCGAGGACTCTCGTGAATAAATCTGAGTAAAATAAATCTGAAAAAATGGATTTCAATCTCGGGAAATCTTACAGAGAAGCAAATATGAAAATGATGAACTCATGAATTGCTTGAGTGTGTGTATGTTGCAATATTCTTCAAGTGTTCTTACTTATTTTACATTTATTAAAAAGTCTGTACGGTCATAAAAACTTAAATGTTTAATTTTTACCTCTCTGTACTAACTGCATACATACAAATTTCTTTAAGCATCTTATAAGTTAAGTACATCTTAGTTTAGCCAGACCACTGAGCTGATGAACAGCTCTCCCAGGGCTGGCCCGAAGGATTAGATATTTTTATGGGGCTAGGAACCAATTGGTTACCTAGCAACGGGACCTACAGCTTATTGTGGGATCCGAACCAAGTTATATCGAGAAATTATTTTCTAATCACCAGAAACAAATCCCTCTGATTCTACGTTGGCAGAGCGGGGAATCGAACTCGGGACTACCGAATCGGTAGGAGAGCACGTAAACCACTCGTCCAACGAGGAACTAAGCATCTTATAAACATGAAGAAACATTATATGGTGCATAAGTATATACACATAACCAACCATGGTACAGAGCAGAAATACAAAAAAATGTCCTGGACTTCAATTCCAGGTGACAGGTCACTTAGCGCCTTAGTCAACAAGCATTTAATTAGTTTAGTTAAATTCCAGTACAACCACGACCGCATCGTTACATTTGTGCTTAGAAGCGGACAACTGGTAAATTAAGAAGGGCGTATGATCCAGATGGTTTAGGGGGACAGGGAAGAGCGGGAATTCAACTTACGTACGTAACGCCAGATAGCTTCTGATAAAACAATCAGGTGACACAATGGGGACTGGAAAGGAGGTTAACTGAGCTAGGGAAGTGTTTAAGACGGGAGTGCCGTCCTTGAATCGGCCGTTATATGAATGCGGTATTGATTAACCATACGGGAAATTATTCATTATTCACTGTTGCGTGCTGATATCGTTTGTTAGGTCGAGAGAGAGAGAGAGAGAGAGAGAGAGAGAGAGAGAGAGAGAGAGAGAGGTATCTTGCTGCTTATCAGACAATGATCGCAACAGTGGGAAGACATTGAAGTTGGTCATTCATTCCACTTGCAATAATTCTGCTTTTCCTTCCTTACGATTCAACATAAAAACCCCTCTTATATAAAGTGGTTAAAATTGATATTTATTTTTCCTAACTTAGGTGTAACACAAAACGATATACGAGATATAATCATTATTGTTATTACTATCCAAGCAATCCACAATGAACGACAGCGCCTATCAAACGACCGCAGATGAGAAGGTCCTTATATAGAGCAGAAGAGAACACACAAGATAACTTGCATCAAGCTCAGCGGAGAGAAACGTCATCGCGATGAGAAAATAAGTAGGAAACAGTTTTCTTTCAATGATACCTAATCAGTAAGAAGTTAACGAAGAGACAGCGAGGCAGAGTGTACCTCAATCACAAAAGTTTTTTTCCGTCTGTCCACCCGCCTGTGGTGTTTGCGTATGGTAACACTGTGTCCCAGGCTTTAGATAGTTACATTCAGCTTACATTCAACAATTATAATAATATCCTATTTCGAATATTAACGGTGTAATTCGCATACAGTAAATTATAAAACACTTTTCAGTTGCAAATGTACACCCAGATATCCTTTTATTTACCTAAAACTTACACATAGCGTAACTATCTAAAGCCCGGGACGCAGTGTTACCATACGCAAACACCACAGGCGGGTGGACAGATGGAAAAAAACAAAGTATACTTATTTGGTTAGGAAGCAAAGTAAGGAGCTTGAACAACATCAGAGCCATGCTAGCGAACACAAATTGGGATACAGATATTCTAGTTTTTATGCAAAACATGATAATCGACAAATTATGCTGAAACTGCATGTACAGCATATCTTACATCACGGACATAATCGTTACCAGAGGCGATTTGGATTAAATGCTTCTGCATCTACATCTGTGGCATCTACTATTGAGACAACATTTCCCAGTTTACTGCACATTTACAACAATAAAGGTTTGAACAACATGACGAAACTTGCTGCTATGCCTCTCGATTTATGTATTCTTAAGTTGCAAGCTGTTGCAGTGATCAAAAGGCCAATACGAACTCTAGTAAGAAACTATAGCGATCACGTAGGTAGGTGTTAAGAATCCCGTCATGTAGTGTGTACTCTAGCAAGATCATTTCATTATTTACGTATTATTCTAATCAATTAAATCAAATGAATGGTGGTAATTTTGTAGAGAAAGTATATATATAAAAAGACGGGACCCTTTGAATTCACCAGAGGACATCATGAACTCAGAATTGTAATACATCTTCAAGGAAATGTGGCGTGACCCCTGGCACTTACCCAAGGGCACTGTGGAACCGGCACGATAACTCACTTTCAAAGACAATCAACCTTTCAAAAGTATGCACATATAAGTAGGCATGCATGTGTGCGTGTTTCACTTTAATGGTAGGATAAGGAAATGAGATTTTCAGTGGAGATAAATAGATTGTCTGAGCGGAACTTATAGTACGTGACAGAGATCACGTACAGTTATACAGGTAAGATGGACAGGTTAGCCAAGAAGACTGGGAGAGGCAAAGAAGGAGAGTATTGAAAGTATAAAGGCCGTTTCACACCGGATGCGATGCTAAACGCGCTAAGCTATGCTACGGAGCCATGCTGGCTATACTCGCTATGCGTGTGTTCACACGGAAAGCTCTGAATGCCTGCGAACACAAAGTTCCTTTGCTCTTACGTTCCATGCTCGAATATTCTGTTTTGAGAGAGAGAGAGAGAGAGAGAGAGAGAGAGAGAGAGAGAGAGAGAGAGAAGAAATAACTAGTATCTTTGTAAACATTTATGGAAATATTTCATGACTGTGACAAACATTATTGTTTGTTAGGAAAGTGAATTATTCTTTTGCTACTTAAATCTACACAATTGAAGTCATGCACTTCTACGGATGGATATGAGAACCGGTTTTATCGCTACAGGTGCCAATCCAGTCGTCTCACGGAAACTTCATATCAGATTAACTATATCTCATCTCTCATGTCTTGCGAGTCAAACTTGCACAGAAGAAACTATATATTTAAAAATGGTAATTCTTGTCGGTCCTTGTCCTTAAAACAGTGATTAGCTTAATTTTTCTCTTACTTAGTTCCTATACAGAGAAAATATTGCCAGTCTATCCTCGGAAATTTAATTTCAAATGAAGCCCATTGCTTCTTCTAAGTGCAATTTTTCTGTTTTATAAAATCTATAAAATAATCTCATGATTTATCAGAAATTTACTAAAAATAATTATTAATCGCATAAGGTGATTAACCAATAATTATTGCGGGGGGCGGGAAAATCTGCTGTAAGGCCCAAGTGCGCATGTGCGAGGTGAGCATAGTCCACAAAAATCGCGCGCCCGGCAATCTTGGAAACTATGAACGCTACTTCGCAGACATCGGTACCATAGCTTTGCACCCGGTGTGAACGGCCTCGCTTAAAACAACGCCAGCAATTGAAAGCCACGTGCCGCAGCATGGCTACCATAGCGGGGCACGTATAGCATCCCATCTGGTATGAAACGGCCTTAGGGAGAAGATTGAACAAGAACTTTAAGGAAAAAAAAATGTGTTCTAGAGAGAAATGGACGAAGAGAGAACGGTTAATAAGCAAATAGATCTTAGACTCCATGAAGTTTGAAATGAAAAGTAGCTCTGGGTCAGTGGTGTGAGTATTTTAAAGATATGCAGACTATGGTGAATGGAAGAGATGTACAACTGAATGCGAAAAGTGGAGGTGATTAAATTGATGAAAGAACGGACAAACAAAAGGCGTTGATGGCATTACAGGTAAAAATTTTTGGTACAATGGTGAAAGTGTAATGTATGTAATGTACGTCTAGAGAAGGGACCAGTTCCAAATGAGTAAGTGAGGGGAATGATTAAAAGATTAACTGGGATTGAAGTCTTTATGATAAAAATGAAACATGTAAGAATAAGCAAACAAAAGTGACAGGTTTGGTGTAACTTGGGGTGGCAACACGGGAGTGTGTTTCCATGGTTGTTTCATGTCTTTATGGACAGTCAAAAAGTCAAAAGAATGGACAGTGGATTTAGGTTCAGAGTTGTATGAAAAGAAAATGGGTCAAAAACACAGGACAGAGTGAATAATGTTGGCAGATTATATACTACTAATAACTATGGATAGTAAATAGAAACAGCAGTTAACTGATAAGTCTGAAAGTTCCACCAATACAAGAGCGCTGATCTAAATTAAGATTTATGAGGGTAAATGACAACCATGAAGTTGTTGATTTGTATAGGCATCTGGAAGTAAATAAAGTAAATTGGTGACAAAAGAACTGAGTCTTAGGTATAGAAAGGAAGATTACAGAGTTAGTGCAAAAGATTTGGAAAGAATTTGGGGTGTCAATGAAACAGAGTTATAAACTATGACGAGAATGAGCCAACTATCATTTATGGCAATGAACTGAGGATGGCATAAAATCCAAATATAAAACGAAGCTGTTGAGTTGAATCCTTTACATAGTATATGATGTTTAAGAAGAAGTACTGAATAACAGGAATGTGTAGATACTTAGAAGAAACAGCAAAAACGGTTAACATAGATGAAAGGGAGGATCAGTCTGATTTAAGATGGTTCGGTCCCTCGGAAAGGGGTAAGGGAGATATTTGATCGAAAACTGTACAGTTCAGAAATGTTAGGAAAGAGAACAGGAAGACCTACAAAATGTGGAATAGGTAGAGTAAAAGGTTACTTGAAAGGAATAACCTTAATATCCAAAAGTGTAAGCGTGGATGCAAGACAGAGAGAGGTAGATGGTGCTGTTCGAAATGCTGCTGAGAAGCCTTCTGAGCAGGTGTTTGAAGCAACTCATGGGGCAAGTGGGGTTCAATAACGGCATAGCAGTAAAAGTCTAAGTGAGGAAGGGACCACTGTTTGTTTTTTCCTCTGGAACCAGCCCCGGCTAGGGAAACTGTTTAATATATATCTTATACATAAAGCTAACGGTCGGACTATGTATGTATGTATAAGTGTATGTTCGCTATAGACGGCGAAACTACTAGACCAAATTGAACCAAAGTCGGGCCATATTTGTAGATTTTATAGAGGATGGTTTTTAGCTGGGTGCCGTTTTAATCCGGATATCCGACCATACTAACTTCTTTATTATTGTTCGTAGAGGAAAAAAGAAAGTCTTACTCTCAGAACTTTTCATGAGGATTCCAAATAATTTTCACCGGGTGATGTAACAGGGAACCGTTTTGATCCGAATATCTGGCCTAACACTTTTATATTAGTTGTAGATAAAAAAAGAACACATTATGCTAATAAAACTTTTACGAGGATTTCAAATTGTTCTTACTTTTCTTAGACGATGAAAAATAACGATGATATTACGGTTAAAAAAAATGCCGGCCTACGGTTACCCGCCGCCAGGCGGCGGAGCAGGCTAGTGTAATATATGTATACATATAGACATACATATACATATGTATATATATACACGCACACACAAACACTTATATATAAAAAATTCTACGATGTACGGCAACACCAACACTTTTAATATTTATTAATCCATATTTAGCACGAACAGCGAGAGAGAAAGAGAAAAAGAGAGAGAGTATCGTCCTGAAAGGTCAAAGGGACTCCACCAGGTTTCATAGACCATGTTTTTGCTTGAACTCAAACAACTGCCGGTGGTTGTGTAAACAGGAAGGCACAACTTTTACTTTCTAAAACGTTTTTTTTTTTTCCTCTCGGCGCAGTTCCTGATCAGAGGACCGATGTAAACATTAAAAGGGACACGAATAGTGTTTAGGAGCACTTTTATTTTATTCAAGTTTTACCTGAGTTCTCGTGGGAATTTTCATAAATCCGATAACTAGTTTTTTTCAGCTCTTGAGACTATTGCTTTATTGATGTCTTTCGATTAAATCATCAGGTTTCATTTTTGTTCCACACCGCCGTTCTCAGATCTGTCAACATGAGACAAAAGAAGTCGAATATAAAAAGTAAGACATAGTAAGACACACTTCTTCCTTCTGTTACACATTACGCAATGATCTAAATAAAAAAGCAGAAGTTTCTTTTAGTCTAAAGTCAAACACGGTTTTGAACACTCCAATACCCCTGACGAGAGCTTCACAGTTCAATTAACATTTGTAATATAATCATGATGAATATATCAAACAAAAGAAATTTAGGAATGCATCTACGGCAAATGGCGACCGTGTGTTCACTCCTGTGGGAAGACAGGAAAATGACATTATATAAGAGCATTCTTGCCGGTCTGTGTGGTGTAAAAGTCACCAAAGGACCAAGGTCATGGGGTCTGCAGTGCCATTCTCTGTACTGTATTTTAAAATGAATAAATATGTAAATAAGATAAATAAAAATAAAAACAAAAATATGTGTTGGGATTTTGAATGGGTGGATGTAGTGCATATAATATGAAATATATGGCAGTGGATTTGCTTAAGAAGAGAAAGCTGGCAAAATTCACATATGGAACAAACCTAACAAATCTTTAACTTGGAAAAAACTAACCTCTGCAGAATAGAAAGCCGATACGTGATAACATAGAAAACAAGAGAAAATAACAGATAAACAAAAACAACAATAGATACAGAACAGAAATTTAGGTAATAGTGCCTGAAACTTTAAAGTATATATATATATATATATATATATACATATATTATATATATATATATATATATATATATATATATATAAATATATATATTTATATATATATATATATATATACTATATATAATATATAAGATATATATCTATATATATATATATATATATACACACATATATATATATGCATATAGTATACAGTCTCTCCTAAGGAGCTGTCACATGAACGCATTTTCTGGGACGCTGTTTTCCACCTTGTTGCTAGAACTTAACCATAGCGGACAACTGTGGCACCACAGGACGTCATCTTCTGGCCAACGTAAAACCAGCCGACTCAATAGGCTTTCAAATGCAATTCAAATTTAAATCAGTATAAGGCAAACTGCGAGAGACTTGCCAAATTTAGAAAAAATAATTCATTTCGCATATTTCTATCTCTACTTTATTCATATTGCGTCTGTTACCAATTTTGCATCACTTACCTACTAACATGTAAGTCGATTCTGAAAATCACATGCTATATTCACAATAAACTCTAAAATTCTCAGTGAAGTCAATTCTTTGAACTGCTCTGAATAATTCCCAAACTAATTCCCGTAAATTGAAGTCTCCACCAACGTATCCCTTAGTCTTTTTTCACTGGATGAGAAAGCAGTCTGATGCACTGTCTTGAGACGCCATCGCTCGTCGAAGCGACCGATGTCGGTAAGTTAATCTTTGTAAGAGGGCCATCACTTCCCATGGTATGTCCAACATGTGTGGAGGTGAAGGAGTGAGCCGCGCCAAGAGAATCATAAGCATCCGTTTGCCATTCCTGGCTGGGAACACTGTACTGGCCTCGTCTAGCAGCTTCACTAAGCCTAAGTTGAGGTCTGCCCCATGGATCCCCTAACTCCAATGACATGAGTTGGTGAATGATCAAAATGATTTCCTTAATCCATTGTTAAATATCTTCATTCACATTGCAGATCTGCAACATCATCATCAAGGAAAATCATTCTTGCGAACACCAGTAACTGTTTGACCTTTAACCAAAACCTCAGCTACGAAATTTAAATATTCATTGTAGCTACTCCCCTTTGGTTTTTCTGCATATACTTGTAAAAATCAAAAGTTGTAATTTCCCTAGGAGAACATTCCATATATACTTGTTTAAAGATGAATGGAACGTATCCATGTCGTAAATTCAAAGATAATTCTCTTCATGGTATACACTTACTAATCTTATAAAAGAAGGTCTAAGCATTAAATTGTATCCAGACATCAAGAATCATCAGTAAGACCCTGTTCACACACGGCCGGTTGCATCCGCGTGGATGCAAAGACAATGACAGAGCAAAGGGGTGTTCGCACATAACCGCACGGATTTGTTAACCGCCACGCGAGCTGAGTTTCCCATTGCAACCGCGCGGAATCCGCATGGGTTTGCCTGCGCCACACGTCAGTATGGAGACTAGTTGCTTTAACACAGACATTTTCTTTGATGAAGCTGATAAACGTCCAGCCATGTGAGTCATGAGATCGGAATGATTATGACAAAATAGTAAAGCAAAGGTGTTGGGAGGAACTACTTGAAATTGTCTGCAATTCTGATTAAAAACAAAGGAAAAATATCGTAGTTAAGTTATCAACACTTTTTATTGAATTTCTAAATTCATACGCTTCACATTATATCAGTTTATCGTGCAGCTCAGCTCTACCATCATGAAGGAAATATAAAGCAAATTAATCTCTTGCTGAGGTAGCGACGAGACAGGTTTACCAGTGGTGTTGAAATAGCTTATCTTCGCACCTATAAGCATCTCGTGCCCTTACAAAAGCATGCAAAATGCTACATGTCTGTATTATATTCTCAAAAAAAGAAAAAAAAGTGTTAACATTGATAGCTCTTTGGAACTTACGTCATTTACACACACACACGCACACGCACACACACACACACACACACCACACACACACACAATTACACACACACACACACACAAACACACATATATATATATATATAATATATATACTATATATACTATATAATATATATATATATAATATATATATACACACACAACACACACATATACATATATATAATCTTCCTTATTCAGTATAAGTGAATCATCAAATTATTTTATGGTCACTGAAATAAATAAAGAATCGGAGCTCATATTCTCTCAGTTTGGATACAGTATTTTAAACATAACGTAAACATGTTATTTCCTCCACTTCCATAACAATACTCCATGAACCTCGCGGATAACCGCCATAATGTGTACGATCACCATTTTTATGCATCCCCGCGGATTCCGCCTCGTGTGAATGGGGCATAAAGGGCCCCATAGACGTTACGATCGCCGGATCCGGTCATATGAATAAGAAGTAAATCTCACTGTCTATGGGGTTATCGTCCGTCCAAAAGTGGGCGGAGTCCGTCGGCCACCCCGACCAACTCGCAACCTGCCATTGCCAGGTTCGTGGCATCCAATTTAGTTCAAGTGGGCCGAAGCCTCCACGTCTATAGCATGATCTCAAGATTTACTAAAGTTTCAACGAGACGCTGAAGCGGCAACATAGCAGCTACGCCCGCAGATAAGGAGTTCTGGGAGGAGCTTTTTGAACGTCGTAGGAAAGCGAAATTAATACATAAATACATCATACATATATACACATATTACATCTTGCATAGTCTAGTGGCATATAAGGTATTCTAGTATACCTTATGATAATTAGTGTGAAATTTACATTTAAATGAAATATATATATATATATATATATATATATATATATATATATATATATATATAATATATATATATACACATATATTACATCTTGCATAGTCTAGTGGCATATACGGTATTCTAGTATACAATAGGGAAACTCAGATGCTGTTTTACATTTGTTTGGGTCTTCTTAAGTTGTGACATCCTTATTTCATTGAATGGATACCACACTTTGGCTAATTTTTGGTATAAGGTAAACAAAGAGAAGTCCATATATCCTTCTCTGAAACGGACTTGAGTTGTTTGAGATCCGTTCCCGTGATGGTGGTGGTTTCACGAAACAGTATCATAGAAGCATGATTAACATATTCCAGCAACGAGTTACTCCTTTCAATACATTATTGTATTACAATAGTTATCAGCCTTAGCATAGGCTAGGCCTATAACATGTAGTACGCTTCTTTTTAAGCTAAATGTACGGAAAGCTGGCAAATGTCTTATATCATAATACTCATGTTGATAAATTTATTTACGGGAGGAAAGTCTTTAGTAGATTACTTACAATAATGTTTACTGGCTGCTGACTGAATAAGAATGGTTTACGGTAACAGATATTTCATCCCATCTGACAACTTCTGTTTATTTTGTTGTCCATATTGGTGGTATGATACCACTAAGGTATATAAAATAAATTGTTCTTGTGACTGCCTTTATATTTGAAACTACCAGAAAGACTTTTTATTGTTAAACAGTGAAAGCAAAGAAGAGTTACACGTACTAGTTCTTAAGGTATCGACACTTTCTTCTTTGTCTGCATCTTTTCCCGCTCCTATGTGGGGTCAATGTTTCTGACAGTTTTCCTCCACCTGGCTCCGTCAAACACACCGTCCCCTGACAATTGTTCGCTTCTTCGGTTTTCCTCTCTTCCTCCCTCCCACCAGCCACCCCCACCTACATCACTCTCCGGACGGTCTCCTCCCTACGTATGTCTCCTCTCTTCTCATCACACAGCCATACCACTGCAGGCTTCTTTCCTGGGCCTTCTTTGATAGTTCTACGAGTTTAGTAGTTCCTCTTATTCTTTCATTCTTAATCCTGTCCACTTTTGTCACTCCACACGTCCACCTGAGTATTTTCATCTCTACCAAAAACTTCTCTTGTACTCACTTTACAGGCCATGTTTCTGCTCCAGACATCAAGTTGGTCTCACTACTGTCTACTATCTTAAGGTCTCGACACTATGAAGAGCTAATGAAAATTATCTGTTTAAACAGAATTTATGGAAGTTAGCCAAATGGGTTATCTTCTGGAGGTGATCTAAATAAGAAATATGGTTCCTAAGGGAAATTGTTACTCATAGCAATCTTCTATAATAGCTGGCAATGAAGTACTCTTAATCACACAAAATAACCGAATGAAAGAGAATAAACAAATCATTTGTGTAAGGGTAACTAAAAAAAACAAGGCCTAAAGACACTCGGGCGCACACAAGTAATGCATACATGAGAGAGAGAGAGAGGAGAGAGAGAGAGAGAGAGAGAGAGAGAGAGAGAGATATCTCTAAATATGTTTTTCATTTGCCTACAGACACTCGGGCGCACACAAGTAATGGATACAAGAGAGGGAGACAGAGAGGTCTCCAAATATGAAGCTCTTCAAGTAAAAAAAGAAGAAAAAAAAAGCCGACTACAAGAATTAGGAGTCATGGTTTTTGGCTTCAAAGAGATTCCTGAAAATTATGAATTCGAAAACATCGTAACTACTATGGTTTACGAATTTCGAAAAAAAAACTATCGCTGTATAGTACAACTAAAATGATAGCTCGATTTATTTGTTATTTAGATGAGGCCACAAAATTCAACAATAGGAAAACCTGAGGCTGCCATTCGACTAACTAGAAATATCATCTCACGCAAGAGTGGCATAAATGTGTTTTCAAACAGAGTATGATACAACCCAGTTACTGTTTGCCAAGATCTAACACGAGATTTGGTTAGGTTAATATTAGAAATGATATGGTCGGCCAGCGTTTGCTTTCTTTGTCTCTGATCCAAACATCAGTCAAAAGATACTAGATAATAAATTAACCTTCAGTATTGCTCATTATCCGTCGACGAAAAATGCACATACAGTAGCAAATCAAACAAATATGGAACAATAACTCGTGAAGTACAATACTTACCATCTACAAATCTGAACGGCCATTCCTCCAATGCAGTTCTGAAAAAGGAAAAAATAAAATAAAATAGAAGTTCACATTAGGCAAGAATAGACCTTTTGCAAGCTCAAACTCAACCATCAGCTCACATGCCCAAGCAACCTGTAAAGACATCCCATACCTCCAGGCTTTAAAATAATAAGAAAATAACATAGAATAGAATAAAAGGGAAAAAGCACTTCTTCCCGATTGATCATATGATATCAGGTGTCAATTACCAGGGTTACACTGAAACCGTTACAAGTCTTCCTGAACGGTCATAGACATTACGTCAAGGGATGTTGCTTTTGGGGAGTTTTTAAGCTCCACTATTTCCTGAATTATTTAAGCTACCTCTTTTCAATATGCGAGGATGTCATCATTAAACGGGTCCAGTCCTTTAACTGCTCCTTCTTGTAGGTTCAGCTAAACTTCTCTCCCCCTCCACATTTGTAAGACCCGATGTGCTGGGTTACAAAATAAATTGCTACATACGCTCATTATTCTTTACTATATTAGTATATATTGATAAGAATGACTTATAGCTAAGTTTCTACACGTAAACGTTCACAAATCATAATTTCAATGTAAAACCAATTTGTAAATTCAAACAGACAGATGACGAAATTTCTGAGGCGTCGGTATAGCTACGTTTTAGGCCTGTCATTGAGGCTATTTTTAGTTCTCGTATAAATGACATGCAACAAGACTTTCCGTTGTAGGTAAGGTGCGGACTATACGGATCGATGAAATAACAGTGGCATTGCCACGCACTTCTGGCTTGTTGTCTTTGGGTTTGGCCTTAACAAAGATCCTACCTACAGTCAGGACCGCTAAGCGGGACAGTAAGAGACATAATTGTTGATTCGAAGTTTCTCGAAGACCAACTTGATCAGGTCAGTAATATCGTTTTATTCTTCCCATGTATTACGGAATCCAGGTAAAAAAAGTCACATTAGTCTTTCTTGCATAGTGATCTCCCAGGGGTTTAACACGGTATGTACCCACTTTTGCGGCGTCTTTATGTTAAACCCGTCGAGGATTACCGTAAAAACATGAACAAGACTGTAAATATCATATAGATAATGACCCTGAAGAAATATTGTGATTTTTTCCCTGTGCCTTTATTACCGGCCACCATAAATTAATGTGAATTTTTTCCTAGCCCAAATTCCAAATTGTGACTTCTTTTCCTATGCCTTTATTACCGGTCACGATATTACGACTACTCATATATCAGTACATGTGGCAATAGCAAGAACATTAGAAATTTGTAATGAACATATTTCTAAAATCTTCAAGCATGTCGTGATTAATTAATAAACCTTCACGTGAAGCTGCACAACTGATTATCGTTAATAAATAGCAATAGGCCTAGGTACCTTCCCATAGCTTTCAAAGTTAGTCATTGAATGGCTAAGCTGTATACATTTCTAGAAAAAGTATATAATTCTATTGCTATAACAATTTTCAATAAGGAGATGTGTGAGGGAGGCCTTCAGCCACATGGTTTACTAGGCCTTGTAAAAGTGGAACCGGAACAACTAAACTGAGTCGTTATGAATGTACATCAAGAAAAAAGCAGTCAGCACTGAATTACAATGAAGGCTGTTATTTTCAATTTCGTTTATCTACAAAAATCATATGACAATTAGCCTAGTT
>NC_061102.1:40271353-40295023 GCF_015104395.2 Macrobrachium nipponense | reverse complement strand
GGGAAGTTCCTTCCGAAAGCTTCACAGGATCGAGCCACCACTTTAGGTGATCCTTTACCTCCTTTGGGGATCCTCAAAATTGTCTCCAAATTTTCTTTGTATTCCCAATTCTCCTTCAGGAAAACTGGAGAGGTCTGAGATGTAGTCTCCCAAGGAAACAAACTTCTCCAGCGAGGAAAATGGTGCCCAGCAGACTCATCCATTCCCTCACCGAGCATGATTCTTTTCCTTAAGAAGACTGATATTTTTTTCTAATCCTTGCTGTTGCCGTCCCTGGGGACGAAAAGCTCGAAAAGCCACTGAATCCATCTGAATCCCCAGATATACGATGGACTGTGAGGGGATCAGCTGCGACTTTTCGAAATTCACTAGAAGTCCCAGGGACTTTGCTAGAGTTAAGGTTGATTGAAGGTCCTTCAGACACCTTTCTTTCGACGATGCTCGAATGAGCCAGTCGTCTAGATATAGAGAGATCCTTATGTTTGCAAGATGAAGCCACCTCGCCACATTCTTCATTAGGATTGTGAAAATCATTGGTGCCGTACTCAGACCGAAGCAAAGAGCTCTGAATTGGAAAACTCTTCCTTCATGACAAAACGCAGATATTTCTTCGATCGGGGATGTAACGGGACGTGGAAATATGCGTCTTGCAGGTCCAGTGATACCATCCAGTCGTTTTGTCTTAAGGCCGCAAGCACTGACTGAGGTGTCTCATCTTGAACGTCTGTCTCTCTATAAAAAAGGTTTAGACTGCTCACATCTAAAACTGGCCGCCAGCCTCCCGACTGTTTCGGCACCAGGAATAACCTGTTGTAGAAACCCGGGGGACTGAATGTCCTCGACTTGTTCTATTGCTTTCTTTCTCGAGCATTTGTTCTATCAGATCGTACAAGATCTGTTGCTTTTCTCATGGTAGAGGGTGAATAGATTCTATAGGTGTTATGCACAATGAGGAGGCTTCAGGAAAGTATTTTGTATCCTCTGCTCGATGACGTTGAGCGACCAGCTGTCTGCCTCTATCTTCTTCCAAGCTTCTGCAAATAAATGAAAGCCTGCACCTACTGGCGACTGAAGGATTCCTCCCTCATTTTACCTCTGGACTTAGACTGAGCTCGCCTCCTAGAGAGTCCTCTTCCTCTAGGAGAAGGTCTAGAGGATGCTCCACCTCGAAAGGGCTTTACTTTCTTAGAAAAACTGGGTTCGTGTTGAAGTCGAAGGAACCGCAGGACGTCTAGAAGATTGTGCTAATAGATCTGAGTAGCTTTTTTCCTGTAGACTTCCAGCTACATCTTTAATCATAGCCTGGGGAAGAGAATGGTCAGAAAGAGGGGCGAAAAGCAATTCTGCCTTCTGTGTTGGAGACACTGCTTTGGTAGTAAAATTTTACAGTAGATAGCTCTCTTTTCAGGAGCCCTGCACAAAAATGTGAAGCTAATTCCTCTGAACCATCTCTGACGGCCTTATCCATACAAGCGAGAACACTGGATAGCTCCCCAAAGCTAATTGAGTCTTGACTACGAGACTTAGTGTCAAAGCAGCCCCACACCACCAGTCTAAGAAATTAAATACTTCAATTGTCCAAAACAGACCTTTGAGATGGTGGTCTATCTCCGCCGGTGTCCATGTTATTTAGCTGACAGAAAGAAGAGACTTCTTGGTGCGTCAACCAGACTGGAAAAGTCACCTTGAGCCGATGCGGGAGCTCTTAACCCGACATCCTCACCTGTATCATACCAGATCCCAGCCTTGCCGCAAAGTCTTGAAGGAGGCTGGGCAAAGGAAAACTTTCCTTGAGCTTTTCTAGACTCCATCCAATCTTGCACTTCTTAAAAGCTCTCTTAGTTGAAAGAGACTTTGTCATTTTAACAAATCCAGGAGTCTTATTTGTTTTCGACAACGAAAACTGAGAAGGAGGCGACCGAGGTGCTGCGGGTTGAAACTCTTCTCCAAATGAATCCCGAAGCAATCCGAACCAAAAACTTGATAATCGGATGAATCTGACACAAGCAGGTTGATCCTCTTCCGTTTCCTCTGAATATTACTTAATCCCTTCCTCATCTATAGGCGTGACCAAAAGGGACTCCCGAAGCTGGTGGTACAAGTCCTTTCACTCCGAGCTTTAATGAAGATCGTTGTTTTGACGTGCATGGAGCATTCTGAAATATTATAAATCTAAAGATTCAGATAAAGCCGGTACCAATTTCTTGCTCATTCTCTCGATGAGAGTCCCTTCGAAAAAGCCGATTGCAGTTGAGGTTCCATACTAATACCTTGCTGTGATACCTGATGTATATGAAACAAAGCGTCTGTTTGAACGTCTCGCTTGGCATCCGTCCGAGCATCAAGCTTGGCGTCCAGCCGAGCGTCACTCTTGGCGTCCAGCCGAGCGCCACGTTTGGCGTCCAGGTGAGCGTCACGCTCGACGCTCAGCCGAGCGTCCAGCTTGGCGTCCAGGTGAGCGTCACGCTCGGCGTCCCTCCGAGCGCCACGCCTGGCGTCCAGGTGAGCGTCACGCTCGACGTCTGTCCGAGCGTACCGCTTGTCTAAACAGGCATCCCTGTGAACACTCCGCTCCTTCCAAGCCGAACTAGGAGCGTCGAGTTTCTCAGACTGTAATACGGGCTCGTTTTCGTAATCATAGGATCGTCCGTTCTTGTATAAAGCGAGCCTCGAGAGTCTGGGCGAATCCTCGTAGGAAGTTTTTCATGCCCTTTCTCCAACTGTAGTGAGACGTACGAAATCTTAGAATGAAGTACTCACAGGCGAAAGAGACGATGCGGTCCACCCGTGAGGGAAGACCTCTTAGATCTTTTTAATCGGTAATCTATCATCTTTTCTTCTCGGACGATTTTCTGATTCTCTCTCAGCTAGCAACGAAGCAAGTTGTTGTTGCATCGACCTGATAACACTCTTTGTAGCAGAAGATTCTTTTTCAGGAGAAAAACTGATCCTATGAGAAGGTGAGGGGCGAGGGGAAGCCCTATCCCTTCTCACAGGACCCGTTCTAGTTCTATTCCTAGAACGACTAGGCCGCTCCAAGGCGTCCTCGTCAGATGACATCATAATTCTCCTTTGAGGAGTCCATGCAGCAAAACTCTCCGGTGAAGACCGCAAACCAACAGGAGAAAAAGGACGTGAAGCGTCTTCTTCACTGCGATCGAAGACTCTGGCCGCTTGTGCGACAACTTGAGTTTTTTCGATCTTTTTGCGGTGGGAGAGTAATTCACGTCTCGAGGCGACGCCCGTAACGAAGAAGCAGCGCCAAAGAGACTCTGCGCCCTCCTCTCTGAGAGACTACTGACGATAGCCGCCTGTGCGACATTTAACGTCATAGCTCTTTCAGAGGACAGTGAGCGTCTTCTCATGCTCCAACTCCTGTTAGGGGAGGACGCCTCCGAGGACGAAAAGCACTCGCGGAGGATACGCGCACTCGCACACTCTTTGGCAGCCTGGGGATCTTCTACAGGTTCTGCCGAAGGGACGCAGATCGGGGGGTGGGGTTCCCGTAACCCTCCTGCGGCTTTCGACATGTCCGTCTTCCTGGGCTTGGAAGTTCGACAGAGGTCCAGGCCTAGAGCATTATAGGGCCGATCTGACGCCCCTCCACAACACTGGGGCACTTTCACTGCACTTTTGTTCACTAATAATGCTTTTACCCTCCAAAGCGAGCACTTTAGATTTCTAGGTTTCGTATTGATTCCAGAATCGTAGAAAGGGCATTGTCTTCCACTGATTTTTCAGGGCCCGAAGGCACAACATTTTCAGGGCCGAAGGCACAAACAGATTTAGGTGTACCAACTACTGAATGTATAGTAGGAGAAAACCTTACTACCCTTACTTCTACTGACTGATACACTCCTGGAGGAAGATCTCCGTATCCTATCACGCTCCAATTTCCGCACATAGGATTCATAAGCTTTCCAACCTGAATCAGACAGACATTCACACTCCTTACAACGGTCATTTATAACACACGTATGTTTTCTACAATTATTACATATTGTGTGTGGGTCTACCGAACCTTTCGGTAGCCTCACCTTACAACCTTCCATACAACACACTCTGGTGCTAGATAAACTAGTCCCAGACATCTTAGTTAAAGGAAAAAACCAAACCAAATTCCAATCCAATCCACTATCAGCGTAAGCCTAGTCACAATCCACGTTCGATAACCAAAAAACAAACAGGATACTCAAGTAACAGAGAAGTTTCGAAAATCCTAGACGGAGGTGTTGAAAACAGTTGTTATCAACACCGGCCGACAGAAAAATCTGAATAGAAAATGGGAATGGTTCCTGACACCCGCCTCCCAGCGGCGGGAATGGGTACTAACCACCTGGCCGACCACTGCGTGAGCCGGGAGTTTTGAAATTCTGTCGGACTTCGGAGAAATACAGCTATATATATATCTGCTGGGTAAGTTTCATGAACAAAAAGGACAGTTAATGGGGCTCTTCTCTCTGCTAGTTGTAACAAAGGTTCTGGAGGGTCATGTGTTCATTTTACTCCTGTAAATGATATGTTTTCCAGAGTAAATAATCATGCACAGTTATTCCAGAACATCAGAGAACATGTATTTGATTTGGAAGAAGGTTCTTAAAGATATACTTTACAATTATTATTGTTATCTATTTCTTTATCATGGGATAGGTATCAGTACCAGTCATGTTTATTTATATATTTTTATTTTAAATTACTACGCAGTGATGCTATTTTGATTTTCGATGTTTTGAGGTGTTGAAAGATATGTATGAGTGGGCCTATCAACTCTCATATCTTCGTGTTAATTCGTTATCAGTTTAGTTTACATTATGGAAAGAAGTGCCGTTCTAAGCTGTATACTTTTTTTTACCACAGTGTTAATACAATATAGTAATAACTTGTTCATAACAATTGTTCATAACATTAACTAATTATTCATGATTCCATTTTTTTCGTTTTTGTAGAGAAATGTTTCATTTGCATTTTTTTCTTAATTTTGTAAATTGCAAGATATTAATGACTACAAAGAAATCATACATATATTCATTATTTTGTCAAATTATCAGAAACGGTGTAAGATAAAATCTACAATTTTGTACGACATTTTTACTGAAAAACGCATAATTTTGAGCCAGTACGATAATTCTAATCCGAGAGTGTGGCAACACTGCCTGGAGGCCGCCAAAACCACGACTGAAGAAGCAAACACTTGGACGATCTTACAGTTTCTCAAGTTCATTGTCAAATAGGGCTTTGGAGAATCCTTGCCAAATTTATCTCTGTGCATGAGACTCTTTTTAACAATTTGTGTATCAGTAGCATCATGCGAAAGAAGTTTCTCTAAGCTAAAGCTTATAAATAATTATCTTCGATCAACAATGAGTCAAGCAAGATTGAACAGTCTTGCTATAATTTCTATAGAAAATGAATATGTAAAGAATATTAATTTTGATGATGTCATCAACAAGTTTGGTGCTGCTAAGGCAAGTAGAATGAGAGTGTAAAATTTGTCTTATTTAGTCAATCAGAAGGAGAATATTTAGCTTCATTTAAAGATGCTTTCTTTTACATTGATATCTTCTCAGTTGCAAAACAAAATTTGTTTTAGTTGCGATTATGGCTTTATCTAGCCTACAATATGCGTATTACAAGTGGCTAAGAATAACATGTCAATATATTATTATTGTTTAAGTATTACAAGATATCAACCGAAGAAAGCTATATATTCATTCCTTATCAAGATTCTCAAGTTATTGGGCTGGTGTGGGGAGGGGGGGGGGCAAAGGAATATTTGCTTGGAATAACCCGCCCCGGATGCCAAATACTCTAGGAACACCTCTGAACTTGGAGGGAAAAGGTGTGTTTTGAAAATGTTTTGAAATTCGTCAAAGCTTAATAATCAATATGTACTATTAGTGATAGTGATCAGATTAGTGACGATACTGATGATATGTAATGCAGACTAATCAACTCAGTGGCAAGTTGTAGTACATGGGAAAAAATGATAACCACATTAATGCCAATGAATAAAATTCAAAATAGTAGCTTTCGGTAGCGGTTCTGCTGCCTTCCTCAGCGGGAGAGAGAGTGTGTATGTGTGTATTTATGCAGTTAATATCAAAGAATTAAAAGAAAATTATGTAATAAATAGCACCCCTATGAATGATAGCCACGAGCCGCCACTGCCGTAAACGCTCTCTCTCTCTCTCTCTCTCTCTCTTCGTTTATTGACCCCTGTCTGAGCTCCTTATGTATTTAAAACTGATGTGATCTTTATACATTAGGTTAAAAGATAAAGAATCTTAATTGTTATTACGATTTAACTTCTCTGCAAACGAAACTAATACACTTTATCCACGTTATCTTATCTTGTTCATCATCATTCATTTTTTTTTCTCATCCCCATGTTCGTCAAAACAGTGTTAAAGCGGGATAATGATTCTTCTAGGCATCCAGTGAAAGTCCGTGCAACTCCCCCCCCCCCCCCCCCCCCCATCCCTCCTCCCATTGCTTCTCGCCCTCCCAGTCTCTTCCTTCCCACTTACTCCAAGTTGACTGGGATCAGCCTACACATTAATACTATCTTCTGCGTATCTCCCCAGACGAGATGAGCTTCCTCTTACTTTCTAAAGCTGATCTACGTAAGCTGTAACTGCGTCAGGGTAATCAGTTTTTTAAACTTAAAGAAATTATAAAAAAGATGAAAACTCGGTGAGTTTTACTTGATGCAGCGAGAAGATGCGGGAAATAAAGATTAATGTTTACATGCGTACAGTCAAATACCTCCCAAAAAATGTATGCATTAATGAAAGATAAGTTAAGATAAAATGCTGAATAACGTATAGAAAGAGCGTTGCTTATTCATCGGGTAATTTCAAAAGTTGCAAGTTTATAAAACAGGTAGAAAAGGGCAGACTATTTTGCTCTTGGGATTACCACAGACCCCCAAAAAAAATAATAATAATAATAATAATCTTTACAATATCCCATCATATATTTTGCAAAACGCTGTGGGAAGTAGACACAGGTAATTTTCTTTTGCAGCCGAATTTTAAAGATAATAGCATTCTTACGATGCAGAATGAAAAATTAAGGGCGGACCAATATACCGTATATTTTTTCTCATAAAGTACTCTTAATACTACGTAACATTGGAGGAAGTGGCGGGGTCTTCATGGCTCAGTCGTCAGATTGCATTTTATGTCAGACGAATCAGGATTGCAGTTTTTATTGATGCCATTTGTGATGGGACATTCTACAGAAACCCAGTTGCATTAATACAGACAAAAATAGATTTCTCTCGACACCACGAAGCGTAACGTCAATGATAATAATAGTACTTTCTTGATAATCACATATGCCGCGCGTTCCTTTCAATAAGATAGAAAAAGATGATGTTATATTAAAATGAAAATTACGTGAATTCTTTCATCAATGCCATACATGAAATCGTATCTAGTTCTGTATAAAATATTTAGGAGAGATAGTTTGCGAAGTTTTAATCTTTGAAATCTGGGGGAATATCATACTTCGAAGGAGGTGTCCTTATTGTCTGAATGGATAAAAAAAAATAAAATTGATAAAATGAATGTAAAGAAAACAAGTTGGGTCTCCATTGCTCACATTCGCGAAGAACAACCATGTTCGCGTCGCCGTTCACCGCCTACGTCGAGACATATAGACTAAGCGCTCACCAACTTTTTTCCCCACTCCCTCTTCATTAACCGCTCTCTGGCTGTTGGCGAGTTTAAGCGTAAGACTTTCATACATTTGTAGGAATGCCGGCTCTGGCGTAATTGGTAGTCCATTTGAAATGATTGAATGGCGAATGTGGACAACGAAATACCATATTATGTTTATTTATTTATTCTTTCTTTCTTTGCCGTTCAGAGCAATAAAGAAAACTAGTACTTTGCTATTAAAATATCTAAGATCTAGACTTAGCAGACTATCCTTCATAGATATTTTATCAAATTCTATTTACGATTTTATGAGTAACATGATAAAATAAACAGTAAATATTCTGGTGAATGTTTGGACACCCAAAACTTAATGTTGTTGATAGGTTCTCAATTCATGCCTGTACCGAGTGTTGGGGGCGGTCTGGTGGGTCGAACGAACCTCCCCCCCAAATTTCTGGCAGTCCATATTTTCAAGTATTTCATCTTGTATATACCTATATATGCAATGACATTTATAGAAGAAAAGGACAGTTTTAGGAAAAAACGAAACGCCCCCCCCCCCCCCCGCCCCCCCCCCCCCCCCCAAAAAAAAAAAAAGAAAAAAAAAATACAAAACTCTTGGTACGGACCTGCTCATTGGTAAAAAGATTTTGGATAATGTTGGTATACTTTGAGGAAGTCACCTTTATGAGAATAATTATTCCACAAGATTTCGTCCTTAATCAAAAACTAAATATATCTTTTAGTTTGAAACAGTTCAGTATGACTTTGTTATGGAACCTGCCAAAGTTTATATTGGTGTCTTATGATATCTAGAGCATGCTTTTCGATGGCTTTGTGATGCCGTTTAAGTTTTAAGTAGCCTCCATTGCAGGCTGCAGTGATAGGATGATGCCGTTTAAGTTTTAAGTAGCCTCCATTGCAGGCCTGCAGTGATAGGATGATGCCGTTCAAGTTTAAGTAGCCTCCATTGCAGGCTGCAGTGATAGGATGATGCCGTTTAAGTTTTAAGTAGCCTCCATTGCAGGCTGCAGTGATAGGATGATGCCGTTTAAGTTTTAAGTAGCCTCCATTGCAGGCTGCAGTGATAGGATGATGCCGTTTAAGTTTTAAGTAGCCTACATTGCAGACTGCAGTGATAGGATTTTCCCGTGTGCTCTCCTACAAATTATTTATAAAAATATTCTGATTGCTTATTAGTTTATACTAGGTTGCGTATACGTGTATTCTCTAGCGGCCCTCTAGAACCACTTATGCTGTTTCTTAATTTCTTGTACAAGAACTGCTGGTGAGATAAAGGAAAACTAGTTTCAGCGAGGGCAGCAAATGTGAAAATATCTTTACTTTTCTACAAACATCTCGAAACGAATGACCTCTCGCTGACTGACTGAATAGTTCCGTCTTGTCACCCAGAAAACGAATAGAATAACAATTAATAGGAACATTTTAGTACTCAGAACTCAAGGAAACAACCTTTCTTATTGTTTTGCAGGTATCTCATAGAGATTCGATTAATTTACTTAGAATGCAGTGTATTTTCAAGGCAATATACTGCTATAATGTTTTATAGCCATCTGTGAACTTTATTCAGCCTTTATGCCACACTGTTAACTACTACGCTTTCAGTTGTCTTCGGGGCACGATAAACTACAATCTCTACAACTGTCTCCATAAAACAGAGGAGACCAGACATCCTGCAGAGTAAAAGGATCCCCAGTCTCCGTGTCGAATAGGCGAAAGAAAACAGAGATCGTCAATGGAATAAAGAACGGGTCCCTGAAAACCGGATGCTTCGCAGATGGTTGCTAAGAGTTTCAAGTCCAGTAGACGAGCAGACTTACTTGTGAGTGACACAGTTGTTCGCTTCCTGGTAATAATATTGGAAATAAATATTGATGATCAGTTGGATTTCCTCATGATAATATGACTATCACTTCAGCTACATTACTTAAAATGACCTTCGTTCTAAGTAACTTGATTTAGATACGCTCTTCATTACATTATTGGTGGCATTTATGTCTGTAACCGTCAGCATGGTTGTGTTTGTGTGTGCACGCACAAACATGTTTTCTTAGGCAGTCTGGTGATGTGAGATACTTTTATGCTGATCAGAGTTTTATTTTGTTATTAAAAAATATGATACATTGTCATCAGTTATTAGGCAGCAAATGAAATGTAGAGACAAGAATTTTTCGATCCTGGAAGACACCACTGAACTTTTACAATAGTAGATTCACATCACCTGTTCATCTGATGTGTTTATACTAGGTCAGTCCCTTCAGACGCTCCTGATTGGGTGATGGTAAGCCAATCACTGGGCTGGACGCTCTCAGTCTCGAGAGAGAGTTCACATAGGCAGGATATATGTTCTACGTCTCCTGAGGGATACGTCTTTGAAAAGTATCCCTCAGGAGAGGTGGAACATACATCCTGCCTATGTAAACTCTCTCGAGAGACTGAGTGTTTCCAGCCTTGTGATTGGCTTACCAACAGCCAATCAGGAGCGTCGTAAGGGACTGGCCTAGACATCAGATGCAAGGGTGATGTGTATCTACTATAGCCCATTGCAATGCTTCACCGGTACTATTGAAAGACCCACATATGGAGTTATACCGTCTTGGAAAATTGTCCATTTCTGTCCATATACCGCACATTGCGTCAGTAGAATGAAAAAAAGGAAGCAACTTGTATTTGCTGTAAACTAGCTTGTTCTTATCTCTGTTTTTGTAATGACTCAGTCTTCATCGTATCATTTTACACAATTTTATCGTCAGTGTTATGAGTGCAAAAATGCTTTATTTTGTAATTTGCCGTGTTATAGCAGTATATATTCACTAAAGAACTGACCCACAAGGGAAAATAGGACGACGGGTGATATAACTCAGTTGGGAATTTTAACGTTTAGGACGACAAAATTGTATTTATGAAAAACATATATATAGAAACTTCTTGCCTGCTTATTTGTAATTACAAGTATCTAGGAAAAACAATGGCGAGGTGGGACGAGGAAGGAAAAATCAGGACCAAGTTCAGTTGATATTATTGACCGTATATAAATGATCCATTTACAAGGTATTGTACAGTACAAAAAGTCGTTATTTTACACCAAGTAGTGTTCCTAAGGCCTGGAGTACACTATCCACTCTGTGGCGCCACAGAGAGTGGCGTTTATGTGTGGCCGGGATGTGGCTTCCCATAGGTTCCATTGTTTATAAGCTGTGGCGGGGATCAGCAACAGCTCCCCACAGTCACTTGCCACAGACGCTATGTGATCGACATAGCTTATAAACAATGGAAACCTATGGGAAGCCACATACCCGCCACAGAGTGGCTTGTGTACTCCTAGTCTTATGCGGAAAGTGGCCATCAGCGTCATTGACAGGAAATTCTTCCGTTTGGTTCATTTCCTTGCGTCTGTACTCCGACAGATAAACGGCACTGAATATGGGAACTTTTGGATAACAGGACTTCCACCGTTGTGGTAAACCAGCTATGTCGACATAGCATGCCTTCTCCCTCTAATGAAACATAGCCCTGAAAGCTATTGGATCCACCGTTGTGTTCAACAAGCTATGTTGACATGCATGCCTTGTCTTCCGTTCATTTGTTTCTCATTTTACCGAGTCACTCTTCAATTTTTTATGACATTTTGTGCCTCTCTCTCTCTCTCTCTCAGGGAAAGCCGAAATAATGTCAAATAAAAGAAAAGGCGTCGGGAGCCATATAGGAGTTATCGGTGATTCGTAAATTACTTAAATTATATACTTTTTGAAATGCTGGAAGATCTCCATTTACTTGCTAGGACACTGCACGTCATCCAGTGATCATTCTTAGGAAAACAACGTTTACTCAAACCCAGCATCAAGCTTGAGAACTTATTCAAGTTTAAAGAGAAACAACCAAATCAGTTTGAATGAAACATCACATTTTTAAATGTTTTTATTTAACTTGATTTCTGCGTCTGTCTGTCGTCAAATCGTGTGATTAAATTTTCGACCTGATCCCTTCGTCCGATGGACTTGAAATTTTGCCTGGTTACTCAGTCCCGCTGACAAGAAAACCTCACATGATCAGTAGGTCAGCAGTGACCTCTAGTGACCCTGCAGTGACCTCTCCCAGTATCTCAGGATTTGTATGAAACACTTCGGATTTTCAAGTGTTAATTTAACTGTGTCCTACTCCTCCCCCACCCATCCCCTCTCCAACACACGATAACTGATTTAGCCTCCCCCTTCCACCCCCTTGTTCACCCTCCTCCCCTCCAAATCCCCCCTCTCCAACCACACGATCAACTGTTGATTTAGCTGTGTCCTCCCCCTCCCCTTCTCTCTTCCATCCCCTTCCCTTTCCCCTCCCCTCCCATTTCCTCTTCCATCACCCTCCTACTCCCCCTCCCCTTCCCTCCCTTCCCCTTCCCCTCCCCCTCCCCACCCCCGCCCTTCCCCCGTAAACGGATATCGGTTTCGTTAACTCAGTCATAAATCGGTTACAATTTCTGTCAAAACTTAAAAATATAAAATAAAAAATATTAAAAATATATTTTAAATATGCTTTTAATTTTAAAATGCACTGAAAAGTAAAATAATAATTTTTTGAGACCAGGATTTTTTAAAAATTAATTATGTCTACATAAATAAAAGCGTTGGCCCAAACATGCAAGAAAAGAAATATATATATATATATATATATATATATATATATATATATATATCTTTTTTTTTTTTTTTTTGTAGCAATTCCTTCCATGTTTGGGGGCCACGCTTTTATTTTTGTAGACATAAGTCAATGTAAGAAAATCCTGATGTGTCTCAAAAAGTTATTTTTATTGCATTTTAATAAAACTTTGTTTAAGAACATTTTTTTTATATTTTTTTTTTCTTATTATAAGGAATATTTCTAGGCAAGGATGGTTACAGAAGAGAGCATTATGGTCCTGAAACCCTTGTGTCGTCCCAGTGGTAATTCCAGAGGATGAGAGTTAAGCATAGTATAAGTTACATTGTTTCAGCATATATTGATTTTTTCTTTTTTCACCATAAAATTAGTCACTTCAGTGGCCACTTCAGTACGATGGTAGAGATTTCTGTGAGCAGTTGTTTATGGAAGGTTAAACTGGGTAGGTTTATTGGTCACAGTAGTAAGCTAAACGCAAATACATTCAAACCTGTCTGAAAAGACCTTATATTTCCTTTTTATAACTCGTTTCTTATCGTATATCCTCGATCTTGGTTTTTGTGTATATCGTGATATAGCCTAGTCTGGTTTATACACTAAGTGGTATTCGAATTTGCGCTCCTTAATCTAACGCCTAGAAGTTCAGGCTGCACTGAAGAACCGAAATTATAATTTCTTTTAGACTATCATACTATCATGGAAGGATGTTTGGGAACTTGGATGGGAAGGAACCTCGATGTTATGTGGTCAATCGTCTACAGCTTCTGTGGTCAATTGGACGGTTAACCCAATGGATTTTTGTAGTCAAAGCCCCAAGAAAACTAGGAAAGAAACTATGGAAGGAATGGACTGGGCCGTAAATTCTTCAGATGTATACTATGTAGTATTGCACCAGCCCCGGTTTTTTTTTTTTTTTTTTTTTTTTTTTTTTGCCGTGCCCTTAGGTTAGGTTAGGTTAGAAAAGTTCGAGAGCGGGAAACTGAATGGGATTATTTTCAAGAAGATTCTATGGTTAGTTTTTAAAATATGGCGTCCCGCTTTTTAAGGGAAGGTTCGGCACTCCGTTACAGAACTCAAAGGAAGCTGTAATGTAAACTAATAAACTCACAAGTGTCAGGAAAAGCGGAAGCAAGAATAAAGTTCCCAAGCTTGACAGCAGAGAGAGAGAGAGGAGCCATCGGACGGCGCAATGTATTTTTCTGCCTAAAAGTTTTTTTTTTTTTTTTTTTTTGCATCTTATAAGTTCGTGAACGTCTTAGTCTTCAAAGCGAAGGCACGACCTTATAGAAACGTGGGAAAGGCTATTTCGGAAACTCGGGCATGAGTTGCTTCTCTGTTGCACAATGCCAAAATAACACCGGAAACCCGGTTTCAAGTTCATTGTTACGGCCAGACGACCTTTCAGCCCAGGTAACATATCCAAAGTGACCTTTATATCGCACGAGTGGGTGCTCTTCGATTTCGGGAAGAAAGATTGTGCAGATCCAAGTGACCGCGCGTTCCTCGGTCACCTTGTAGGTCATGACCTGAATCTCTTCTGCCATTATTTTCTCACCTTGACTCGACATCACTTGCTTAGCCATCATTTTCTTTTGGACTTGCTCGACGTATGCACTTGCATATGCATTATTTTTTAATGTATTTATTTACACTTACTGATGTTAATGTAATACCTCTCTTCCTCTTCATCATATATATATAATATATATATATATATATATATATATATATATATAATATATATTTGTGTGTGTGTGTGTGTGTGTGTGTGTGTTGTATAGTACTATATATATATATATGTATATATATATTATATACATATATATGTGTATGTATATATATGTATATATATATATATATATATATGTATATATATATATATATATACTTATATATTATATGCATGTATATGTGCATGTGTGTATGTATGTATGTATGACCAACCACAAGTGCTAGTACCACAGGTCGGTCACAAAATGGGCGCGTAATATAAATGTATACTAAATAAATTATATATTATATTATATAATATATATACGTAATATATATATATAAATTAAATATATATATAATATATATATAGATATGTATATATATATATATATATATATATATGTAATGTATATATCATATATATATATAGTATATATATGTATATATATATTATATCTTATATATATATATATATATATATATATATATTAGTCGGAACGCCTTTTGTGGAATCTGAAATGAAATTTTTTGTACCATTTTCTTTAATGTGAATGATTGAATTGGATTCCCTTCGTGTAGCAAAATACTGAAAATTTGAGGGTGATAGCAAGGAAATAGTGAATAACGGATTGAACTAATTTGATCATTCATTCACCACCGCACATCTAGATTGTGAAACTCGGCTCGGGTCAATTTTCCTGAGACATTCAGCTGGCAGCTTTTCAAGAGGTTGACGAGTCATCTCCTTAGAAATACTGGTCTCTCCCTTTGTTTTCACAGAGGTAACCTTAATGTAGGCGTCTCAGTCTCTTGGCTTTAAGAATTTAAGAAACGTCAAGCACTTGCCTTCAGGAAGCGCTTGTGATTTACAGGCTTTCTCTACTGTTTAAGCAATAACCATGCGTATGTGTAAATATTTTTGGTTGATTAGATGTTAGGTTTCCTATCAACCTTTAATAGACAACAGGAAAGCAAAATACACGAGCCAACGCCTCTGAAACTTCCAAGGGGACGAGGTGCCATATGGCCTGCTGGATGGGCAGTAGCAATATCATCATTTGCCCTATAGATATTGGTAAGGATTAGATTAAAATTTTTCTCTTTTTATTTAATATTAGCTCTTAATTTTGCCATGAAAACCCTCACAGGATTTTCTCGAGTTATTTTGCCCATCTTCTTTTGATCTGCGCAATCGCAAGGTACACAAGCTTATGTACCTGAAGGAGGGCATTGATGACAGTAGTATTTATTATAGTAGTACTGGTAATGGTAATAATGGTGCAAGTGATAATGATGATAGTTTATCGTATCAACGGAAGAAAGTCCATTTCTGTGTGATCAGACCTAGTACTAGTTTTAGGATAGAGCCTAACTGTATTCAAAAGATGTATTGTATATTTCATTTTTCATTTTCATGTATGCTAAATTTCATTGTTGATAATGTATAATTGCAACAATACAAAAGTTTAATTGTTATTACATCGATAATTACCAATAGGCTAATACAAATACACACTCTAGAGTCAGTAGCTACATAATTGGTATGCAATTATTTTTATATTCAAGATAAGATTTCGTTGCAATACCCATAATTAACATAAAGGGATTTCCTCAACTTGACCGTACCAACGAAAGACGTATATTCCGTTGCGAGTTACGATTAGACCTAGTGTAGGCCTGCTAAGAGGAAGGGTTACCAATGTAAAAATGTGTAAATACTGTGAAATAGCTGTAAATCTCCATTGGTGTATTAAAAAAAAAAAAAAAAAAAAGTGCAGCTATGCATGGTCTGATTACGACGGTATGATGAGTCATGAGATTCGATCAAGGCCTTATAAATTATTGTATAATATATAACCTCCTCATTTCGTCGTCAGTATCCGGCTGCTGCCAGCACTAGAAAACATCAACTCTAATGGCCTTGTTCTAATCACATCCCATCGTAAACCGACTTTAGCTTTAGGGACATAGCCTGAATGCATTCAAAAGATACGGTACACATTTCATCCGTGCTAAATTCCATTACTAATATGTATGAATGCTCACAGAAGAAAAAAATGCACGATGTGATTTCGTTGTCAGACACTAAAGAGTGACTTTCATCAGAACCGAAATGAATCGAGAAGTTTGATTAACATTCCACTAAGATGCACCGAAGCCTTATGCAAGCAATACACGATTTGAAACAATATCTTATTCACAAAGTGATGGTGACATTAAGTAACTGTTCACATTTGAGAAGCATGTAAATTCATTCCATTATCAATTATGTTTCATAAAGGTCTATTGATGAATGCGTTAAAGATATGATAGTACGATTGCCTAACCTTACAGGAGATCTGGGAAATCGGCCTCTTGCCTCGTCAAATTTGCCGCCACTCCCTCCAGGCAGTTAGTCACGGCCCGAATTTCAAATGGTACTTATCAGTGTTGCCAAAACGCGGAGAAAGAGTGCAGAGAAGATTAGAGTGGGAGCTGTAGGTCCGCGTATTATATTTATGCCATTAACTTTTCCATTAATAAAAGCTAATTTAAATTATAACTTTTTCATTAACCACATTACACATATTTAATATTTTCAAAAATACTAATATTGAAAAACGAACCATTCTCACTATATGGTCTTGAGTGTTTACGCGCCAATATCATTTAAGATGGTCATTAAAAGACGATTGTGACAACAACAGATGGCGTAACCCAAAACGTGATGTCCTACAAATGCATTCATTCTTTAGGTCCAGCAATCTTCAATCTGCCCTCGTAATTATATATGTAGGTTAGTAAAATTTGGTTGGTTAATTTGTAAATTAATCATAGGGCGAAGACTGACTTACATTATTGTAAACTGTGTCATGTTTAATGAGATTTTTTTTTCTTATTAGAAAATTGCAAATGTTAGGCAATTGCATTAATTGAAGTGATTCAACTGATTATAACCGAATAAGTTTCGGTATCAGTACACTAGGAAGTGGTGTATTATGATCGTGTATTTGCTTTATATTAATGTAGTTTGTTGCTGAAAATTAGACCAATTATGATGCGCTCTTTTCCAATTTTTTGAAACTCGTAGCCCTGAATAGGGCATTCGTTTGACTTTGGATTGCTATATATATATACCATAAATCATGCATAATATGCTGTCCATTCTCCTGGGGAAATCTCATTACATAATATCAGGATCATGAAAGGTGGCATAGACCTACATGTTTAATATCGTGTTTTAAGCCTAGAGCTATGTTATATATTAAGTTGTTTATCATCATTATTACTTCAGCAAAGGTTTTGATTTAACATACTGCATATTACCTAAAGTGACAAATGTGGTTTAAAAAAGAAAAGAAAGAACAAACTACCTATGAATATCGAAGGATTTATGGAGCTTGGCTACTTACTCTGGGGAACGCAGTTTGTTATGACTTTTATGAATAAATTTACTTGCCCGCGTTCACTTTCTAGCCTAATTTACACATCGAATCATATATAACAATCATAACTATAAAACAGTATATATATATATATATATGATATATCTATATATATATATGGAATGTGATAAAACAGCTTCAAGACTGAACACTGTCGCAACAATGCTTGAATTTTCTTTTGTCTGCGCTTCATTAGGCTGCTTCTGAAGGTGCTGCAAAAAAAAACCCCTACTTTTCGTTGTTAGGGTTACCTTTATATTCATTTAGTAAATGTATCATCTTACAGCAGGTCAGTATTGGTCTAGAATTTTATTTTCACCCCCTTTGATAATGGAGCTTTTCAATTCACCCGGTCTTAATGCATTTAGAAAAAAGTAACACAACATAATGATTAGCAGAAAGTAATCTACAATATTCCAAAGTGCAAAGTTATGTAATAATAGTTATGCTATGTCGTTGCATCTTTGCAATTCTCGCCACTGTAAGTTAAGATATGAAGTTTTCATATGGTATAGAAATATTTCTGTTAATTACCCGTTCTTAATTAGTTTAAAGCAGACAATCGTGTGCAAAGTTTTTAATTATAATGTTTGTATTTTAATATTGATAAAATTATTAGGTGGCCACTGTATGCATTGAGATGAGTCTTTGTCTTTTCATGTTTGTGTGTGTGTGTGTTTGTATGAACTGTGCTTTGGTATCAACAGCAAAAGGGGAAAAGGGAAAAAATTGAGAGTGTAGCTAGTGTATACGTGAGCTTGATTCAAAGCAGAGAGAAAGGGGGATTTTGATTAGGTGTTGAATTAAAGGAAAGAAGTATAGTTTCAACTGTGGAGTATAGCTATCCGTGAAGGAAGTGCGTTGCAATATCTCGTATAAGCTTACGTGAAAGAGCCAATTAGTTGATGGTGTAATTTCCATATCGTTCCTGGAGCAATTAGCTTTTGGGCATTAATATCATTAAGGATCAATTTTTGCTAAAGGTTTTCTTCAAGTTCAGTAACGCACGGTATATATTTTATAATGGTAGGGACCTTAACCCAACGCTCATAGGACCCAAGTAAAAATCTAGTCCTTACTCGCTCTAGGCCCTAGGACACTCATCATCATCACCATATCACTATAAAGAAGAGCTGTAGAGAGTATGCAGCAAGGGATGTTGAGAAGTCTTTCTTAATGGCATTTGCTATCACAGAGTGAGAGATCCCTTCTCTGTGGGACTTGTATGAGCGAGTAGAAAGATGGACTTGTCAGAGAGACAGTTCTTAACACTTTCCTGTTTTGTGTGTGTGTATATATATATGTATATATATATATATATATATATATATATATATATATATATATATATATATATACAGGAAAGTGTTATGAACTGTGTGCATATATATGTATATAGGTCTATTGTCTGTGTGCGGGACTGAAATGCAGTTACGGCTGTGACAACTGGTGAATTGTTACTAGAGGTTTATTTAAGAAACTAGTTGTATGGATAGAAGGTATAGAAATATTACTGATGATTTTTGATATGGGTAACAATTGACATGAACTGGAATATAATATAGAATTTAGGCCAAAGCTGAAAGGGAAGTTGTCAGCAAGAATGTTTGCAAGGTATAACAGGAAGAGACTCGCAGTTGCACTATGAAACAATTGTTAGAGAGGGGGGAAAGTCAGATGGAAGTAAAGGAATGAAAGAGGTTGCAGCTAGGGGCCAAAGGTGATGCTACAGAGAACCTTAAGTAATGCCTATAAGTGCACCACGTGAGGTGTATTGACGGCATTACCACACTGCTTACGGAAACAATGGCCATGAAATTCCCTAGGTTAAGTTTCATGATATAGGTCCACAAGAAAGCCCGCTAATATAAGTCTAATAATTTAAGCCATAAAGGTGAAATCAAAGTAGATCATGTCATTTGATTATAAGCTTTCTTTGAAACCAACTCGAAACATTGATAAAAGTCTTGCATCACCGTAATGTTTGTATGGTGTTTTAACGTTGCATGGAACCAGTGGTTATTCAGCAACGGGACCAACGACTTCCGAACCACGTCGAGAGTGAACTATCACCAGAAATTCACATCTCTCACTCCTCAATGGAATGCTCATGAATCGAACTAGCAGTTACCGAGGTGGCACGCCACTGAGGCCTATTTTTTTATAGGTCTACAAGCAAGCCCGCTAATTTAAGTAATAATTTTTCTTAAAGGTGAAACCAAAGATCATGTCATTTAATTATAAGCTTTCTTTGAAACTAACTCGAAACATTGTCTAGCATCAACGTAATGCAAACACGCTCAGGCCTAATAAAATTTAGCCTAAGTATAAATCCTGAAGCGAGTTAGCGACTTTTTCGATTAAGAGGATTCAACAGAATATTTATCAGTGCATTGATTCTAAAGCTAAGGGTAATTTATAAAATCTGTCGAAAGGTTTAAACATTTTTTCTTGGCCGTTAGGGAAGAAACTGGAATGTGTTCGGCCTACTTTACATTGACGACGCCAAGTTACGGTAGTATTAGTATCTAACTAGATAAGACAAACTTTAAAAAGGATAAGTGAAACTCAGTTGTCATTGATATTACTTATACTGTTGTTTTGGCTCCTAAAAAGGAGCCGGGAATTAGATGTTATTCCCTTTTGATGTTAGGCTGTTTCACCTACAACTTTGCAGTGACAAGTCACGGTAGGCTTAAAGCATTTATTTATTGGCCAAATACCGCTTGTAGGCCTTGGTGCCCTCAGAAACTGCGTGCAGAGCAAGTTCTCCGGAAAGGCAAAGGCGCGCAGCTGCCTCGATGTCCCATGGCTGCACTGTCTTCCTCTTGCTCTTGGCCAAGAGGCTTGAGGCCTCTGCGGCAAACATGTAGAACATGTCCTTGACGAAGTCGTCGATGATCTCCATTGCTTTCTTGGAAATGGTCATGTCTGCAGTTGTCAGCTTGAGAACTTTGTAGATGTAAATCTTGAAGGACTGATCAATGCGGCGGTTCTTGGCCGGAGCAGAAGGCTTTCCAGCCCCCTTGCTTTTCTTCGAAACCTCAGCAGTACGAACTTTCTTAGGCATCTTGACTAACCGAAAGCTGGTGAGATTGTGAACACACTCAGACGCAGTCACGCAACGCAACCGCGGAAATTCACAACCAATGGCTTTTAGTTCTTAAGCCCGCCCCCAAGCATGATTCTGATTGGTTGTGATAGTAGTTCACGTGTCTGTTGCGTGACTATTAACCAATGAGTTATGCTTATAATATTCAAATGGTAAAAGTGGCCACGCCCCTTTTTCATATCCCCACGGTATTCGAAATATGAGCCGTCCTAACTCTCTAGGATCATAACGTACATTTCCAAAATCGCTAGAATATTTAAACTATTTTGCAGATTTCAGGTCGTAAATTTGCAAGGAAATTTTACCGGCAAAAGGCGCCAATAGTCGACAGCAGATGTATCAAACGATTTCCTCTTAATGAAAAATTAATCGATATAGGTACCTTTCCTCTTCCCAACAAAATAATGAATAATGCTTCGTTTTGTTTAGGGTCTCATTGGGTATTTTGACAGCTTGGAAAAAACAAAACACTATTAATACTAATAAAAAAAATTTATGAGTTGCATTAACAAGAAGGGTGGAGGGGGTACCTTATTATGCTATGTATATGGGAAAAAGAAATCCGGGTAAAAAAAAATCGCAGGAAAAAGTCACATGAATATTTCCCAGATAGTGGGGCCCAACGGGTTTAACCAAGGTCTTGGTTTAACCCGGTATATATCCACCTGTGCGGCGTGTTTAGTAATAGTCCGTTGGGGGTTACCGTAAAAACATGAACAAAGGACTAAATAATGTGACATTTTATCCTGTGACTTTTTTCTTAGCTAAAATTGTGACATTTTTTTCTGTGGCTTATTACCGGCCACTGGAAAGGAATTCAGGTTAAAAAAAATCTGAAAGAACACTCCGACTGATCGTAAGTTCAAAGTACTTGTGAGATACGTGACACTTTCTTGTGTTGGTGGTGTTACATGATTACATTTTCTAATGGCATTCGACATTTTAACCTCATATAGTAAATAACGCATGATTTTCCTCTTATCCTTTGCCATAGGAATGGTGAAGAAAGGTCTTATGAAGCAGGTTTGCCTTTACGTATAGTGTTTAAAGTTAGCGAATAGCAGACATTAATGGATTAGGCCTATTGCCTTTTCCCCTCAGATTTTTACTGTTTTTCTTTTTTTACGAAACGATAAATGGGCTGTCTTTTGTGTTGTAATGATATCAAGAGATGCCGAAAGAAAAAGGTATTACACCGCTTTAAATTGTTCTTTCTTTATTTGATTAATTTTTTTTAACAAGGATTGACTTTAAGCTCTCACCTCTTTCGGTATTTTGGGTGTCCATGTCACTTCTAACTTGAATTGAAAAGACGACATTGCTCTAATTGCCTGGCTGAAAACTAATAAGAGACAAACAGAAATCGAACTGGAAATTTGGGTACGTTGTTTTTTATGCTTCATATACTTTTCTTCATCATTAATTAAAGCTTAACGTTGGACTGATTCGTCCCTATTTGGAGTATTGCTGTCACAATACTCCAAATAGGAGTTTTTGTCTCTTCAACTTACTTGGGTCTAAGGCATTTTTCTTGTGTCAGTCATTCCCCTTGCATCATTTCTCGATCCTCTTCCTCAACTACTAGTGCCCCTACATGAGGGTAAAATACCCTAATTTAGGATAATCATACCTCAATTTTTTGTCCTCTTTTATTTAAAAAAAATACATTTTAAAGTTCATTTTACAATTCAGTATATATATAATATATGTAATCTATGTACAAAATCAACAAATATATAGCCATAACATTTTTTCTAGGTCACTTTACTTAATTTACTATTTATATACATACATATACACATACCCATTACACACACACACACACAGACACACACACACACACACAAATATATATATATATATATATATATATATAATATATATATTTATATATACATATATATATATACACTATATATATATATATATATATATATATATATATATATATATAATAAAATTCATACCTCAATTAGTGTATAGAAAAAATTATGGAAATCGGGGTCATCTAGCAGATTTTCTACCTTTCTTACTACTTTCTCCTCCCAGCATTATATTTTGTTTATTGTTATTATAATTACTGTTTCTTTTCATTTTTATTTTTACAATGACTTCGTTTCCACCGCCCACTCATAACCCTAGCACCCCTGCATGGCTAGACGGCAGACGCCGCTAAGTTAACTTCTTCCTTTTATGTCTTATTTTCTGTAATAATTGCGAAAATATTTAACATATAAAGAACGATAGTTAAAGCTCACAGTATTTCCTATGTGCTTTCATGTCATGTGCGACATTAGTATGTATTCAGTTAAAATTGTATGAACATAGCATTCTTTTGGAAGTATGAGTCTACATTACTGTCTTTAGTATGCAAATCGTGAACAAAAGTACGATTTTTCTTGTTATTTGTGTATGTTTGCTATGCAGGAGAGCGAAATTAAAACTGTTTTTGTTACATACCACTTGACAAGATAGTTGTTAAATTCTTAATGTACTACAGGTATGACTATATGTATATATATATATATATATATATATTATATATATTTATATATATATATATATATTATATATATATGTCTGTGTTTCTTTGAAGAAAATACTTCAGCCAGCTTGAGTATAATCAGCATGAATTTAGGATTATTTTCGTGCAGAAGTAAGGCCTTAAACCTCGTTACCCTTGCTCTCGTGCAAGCATCGTCTCCGACGCAATATTTCTCTCTCTCTCTCTCTCTCTCTCTCTCTCTCTCTCTCTCTCTCTCTCTCTCTCTCCATAGGTATTATTTCCATGTCCGTTACATTTACCGCAAGAAAAGAGAAATTGGGAAGTCCTATTATTTTTTAAGGCCAGCTCCTCACATTTTTTATTGAAAACTGTATCTAATAGTCTGCTTGCAAGATTTGGTGGTGTTTTCTGTATTTCAGTTGCCAAACTTTGAAAGTCTATCAGATTTTGTTTTCATAGAAGCAGTCCTATGACCTACCTTCCTTTTCTTCTATGAGCCTGGGCTAGGTAAGGGCATTTTGTTGCTCATGCCATTTGGCCCTTGTCCTTGGAATTGACGAATAACTAGGCTAATTG